>NC_051155.1:179940292-180000291 GCF_013339745.2 Dermacentor silvarum | reverse complement strand
GGGATGCGCAAGCCAGTTTTGAAAACCAAGCTGGGGTGTACGCGGAGTCGGTTCTGATGCGGTATAAAAGCGTCGCTTCTTCGCGGGTAAATCCATGAGTCACACAGGCTTCGTGGGGATTCTTGTGGATCTCCATAAAGTGAAGGCGGATTGCACCCTTAGGGTTCAGAAAAGCTTTTGGAGCTTTCACTTTTGGGACACATGTCAGCGCTAGGCGGGCAAGGGCGTCAGCTTTCTCGTTTCCATCAATTCCTACGTGTGATGGTATCCACTGGAATCTTATGTTAAATCCTTTGCTTGTCAGATCGTTAATCAGTGCCAGAGATTGCCTTGTAAATTTCTCTAGAGGTAGGCCACGATGTAATCTCTGTAACGCTGACTTGGAATCCGTCAGCACCACGACATCTCGTGCAGAAAAGCCCCGTAGTTTCCGCAAAGTCGCGGTGATTGCGGCGCTTTCTACTGTTGTAGAGGAGACAACGCGATCCAGTCGGCCAGACCATGACACATCAAGGGATGGTATGCAGAAAGCCGCTGCGCAGCTATCTGTTTGTGCGCACACCGAACCATCTGTGTACACTTGTAGGTGGCTTTGAAACACTGTGCTCAAGTGTTCCAGCACAATAAACTTTGCTTCTGCAGTTGAAATGGTGCGTTTCGCCGGTAGGTGGGGTACACTGAGGCTGCAGGTAACGTCCGAAAAGGACCATGGCGGGTCAGGGCGACTTCGTTTAGGCCATTGCAATCCTAAAAATCGGAAAGTATTCAGCGCGGCATGAAAATGTGAGCGAGTTCTTGCTCTTAGCCGCCGGAGAAGCGCCGTGCCTGCGCGGGACTCACCCAGCCTTAATAGCTGCATCAGCAACGCCTGAGAAGCCAAGAGGCGGAGTGGAAGAGACTCTGCCTCATTAGTGACTTTCTTGTTCGAAGCCGTCTGTGGAACTCCCATCGCCAAGCGAAGTCCCTTTCTGTGCACAGCCTCCAAGCGCTCGAATTGACTCGATGACGGTGATATCAGAGGGAGCTGATAGAGAATGCGGCTTGTTATCAGTGCAGCGTTTAGTTTAAGCATGGACATAGGGTTGTTTCCCCAACGTACACCTGCCAATCGACGAAGTGCGTTGACTCTTTGCACTGATGCAGCCACAACACTTTCGACCGCACGACGCCATAGTAGCTTGCTGTCGATGGTGACGCCCAGGAATCGAACAATTTGCACGACGAATTGAATGCCCTCTGATGTTCAGCGTCAGGCGTGTTGACTGGCGTCTCACTCCCGGGAAAAGCATGAAGGCAGATTTTTCCGCTGATAAAGATAGGCCAAGCGTCGATAAGTGGCGTTCGATGGTGGTGATTGCGCCCTGGGCTATCCGGGCCAACCGTTTGTGTTGGTACCCCGAGATCCAAATGCAGATGTCATCTGCGTAGATAGACATTTTAACTGCCGTCCGACCTACTTTCAGTGCATCTGGAAGGCTGGCCATGGCAACGCTAAAAAGCAAGGGAGATAGGACGCTTCCTTGTGGGACACCGAGGGAAATTCGTCGTTTATCACTCATTATACTTCCGAGCTTAACTTGGACACATGGATCTCTGAGAAATTCATGGACGAATCGAAGAGCATTTCCCGAGACGCTGATGTTTTGGAGTCCGTTGATGATGCCTGTATGAAGCACACAGTCGTATGCCTTGGCAACGTCCATAAAGATGGCGAGTGTGGAAAGGCCGTCTGCGCGATGGTGCTCGATATGGCTTAGTAAATCCAAGACACTGTCCTGGGCACTCAACCGTGGACGAAAGCCGGTCATGCACGATGGCAGTCTAGTTCCTTGCTCAAGATACCACGTTAGCCTCGTACATACTACTCTTTCCATCAACTTTGATACGCATGATGTTAGCGATACTGGCCGATATGAGGCGAGGTTCGCAGGATCCTTTCCGGACTTGAGTACTGGCACCACCCATGCTATCTTCCACGTGTCTGGAATCTCTCCTGTGCTCCAGACGTGATTAAATATGTCCAGAAGGGCTCGTCTTCGTTCGTATGGCAGATTTGTCAGCATCTGATTGCTGATCGAATCGGGACCCACAGCACAGCGTCTTCTTAATTTGCTAAGCACCAAATCCAACTCACGGAAAGTGAATGGCGCATCCATGGTATGGAATGCTTGAGACAGCATAGGGTTCGATACTCCTGCTGATCTGCCAGATGTGTAAACGTCTGCAAAATCTTTTGCAAGGGTTTGCAAATCTTTTCCTTGCTTTAAAGCAAGTGCTTCGAATGGCCTGTGCGGGCGAATCTTTCCGGATAGGCTATTCATTACTCCCCATATCCTTGTCATGGGAGTAAACGCCAATAAGCTCTCACAGAAAGCAGCCCACTGAACTCGTCTTAACCTTTTTGTGTGACGACGGATGACAGCGTTTATCCTGTTGTATTCCGTTTTTGCAGAGGGATTTCCCGTTTTTCTCATTAGTTTGCGCTCCGCTCTCCTACGCGCTGCACAGAGGTTCTTTAGTTTCAAATCAGGAATAGGGAAATGATCTGGCAGTTTCAACATTGAGGTAGCCACTCTCTTGCTCCGCAGCATATCTGCGAACAGCTCACCAGGGGATTCAACCAACGCTTCTCTGTATGTGTCCCAGCGTGTCACAGCACAGAATTGTCTACCAGCAGTGTGAAATCCGGTGATGTTGGTGAAGATCGGAAAATGGTCGCTGCCCATCCTGTCTGGGGCCGTTGTCGACGATACGCAGAGGTCTGTAGAATAGATCACGAGGTCTATGGCACCCCCATGAATCTGGTGGTCTGAAGAAAGTCGGCTTGCCATCGTTCGCGATACATAAGTCAGCAGCATCCGCGGCAGCGACAAGTTCCTTGCCTCGGAGATCTGCAATCTTATCTCTCCAAAGCGAATGATGTGCGTTAAAATCGCCACAGATTATTCTAGGAGAGGGGCAACGAATACAGAGGTCCTTTATAAACGCCTCCATGGAGACCTTCCTGCGTGGACTTATATACACCGACACCACACTGAGTTTTCGGTTTCCTAGGCACACTTGCACAGCGGTGACTTCCAAGTAGGTAGAACAAAGGTCTTGCACTGGTAAGGCGACGTGAGGTATTTCTCGCCTGGTGTATATCATCGCACTTCCATTGGCAAATGACGGTATACTCGGATTTCCATGTCTGATGTATCCTGGGATCGTCCTTCCATTAGGGAGACCAGCCTCCGAGAGGGCTAGGATTGGTATAGGTATGTCTCGAAGGAAAAGGCTAAGTTCACACAGACGCTGTTGAATACCGGCGCAGTTCCATTGCATTATTAGGGGCACTTTTGGACGACGGAGTGGACCAAGTGGGCGAGAAATTTCCATTATGCTACTGAGGGTATGTGGAAGTAGAGCAGAGTATTACTGACTCAAGAGCCAGCACTGCTTCCAGCATATCCTTCGTTGGACTCGTAGGCATCTTCGCGACGTAGGAACGTAGTGCCGTGAACAAAGCGCGTATCACATGCTGGCAGTTTTCCAGCTGACTGCTTCCAAGTGGTGCTTGAAGTCGGTTCACTGCGGCCGCATAGGTGCGCTTTTCGGACTCTTTTGCAACAGGTTTCTCAGCGGTGGTGACCGTTTGCGTTGGCTCAATAACTTCGTTTATCGGTGTGAGACGCGGGAAATGAGAAGCGTACTCTCTTTCCAAACCAGTTAGTTGTGGCGCGCTGAGTGTCTTCTTCGTGTTCGATGGTGCGCTTGCATTCTTTGGACCCAAAACAAACATCTTGTTCCTTCGTTGAGCAGCTGTCCGCGCAGGACAACGACCGTAGCTAGCAGGATGGTCGCCGCCGCAGTTTGCACACACAGAGTTTTCTTTACTTGCACACGTCTTAAAATCATGAGGTCCCCCACAGCGCTTGCACCTCTGTTCCCCACGACAGCACTTAGCGAAATGTCCGAAGCGCTGACACTTAAAACAGCGTGGTGGTGTCTCCACGTAGTCGATAAGCTCGTGTCTGGTGAAACCAAGGTTGATCTTCTCCGGGCGTTCAGAATTTGGAGCAAATGTGAGAACCACCGAGTTAGTGCGCCTTGACTCCCATTCAGATGACGAGGTTTGGACCCGACGGATGATTCTTCTTGCATGAAATACTCCCTGAGGTCTCAGGAAGGTGAGCAGCTCTTCATCCGAGTACCATTTTGGGACTCCTCTAACAATGCACGTGTTTTTCATATAACTGTGTGGGACACGGGCAGATATGGCTATGCCGCCGATATTCTTGGTCTCTAGAAGGATGTTGGCTTGTCCTTCTGTCTCAACATCTAAGAGCAATGCTCCCTGTGCTGTGAAGTGACTCTTCACTGGTGCTCCACCGAGAATCGTTTCAAGCTCAGAATACAGGAGAATAGGGTTCACTTGCCTTAAATCAGCTCTTTCGGATGCTGCAGTGATTAACACTGGAATGCCCTCCGCCCTGTCTTTACGATGGCGCACAATTCGGAAACCACCTTCGTCCATGTCGAGGTCTGAAAGGTTCGCCACGTTGTCATCCTCGATGATTGTTGACTCGTCTTCAGAGTCACCAGTGTCTTGTCGCTTGCAGTCAGGCTGGCTTGTACAAACCAGCTGGCGTTTCTGACCTGGTGTCACCCCTTGGGAGGTCAAGGCGGAGTGCTCGTCGGTGCCAGCTTGGATCCTAGCACCTTGCGAGGCGGCGGGTGGCGCAGCACCCGTCGGTCTTCGATACGGAAGGTACCTTTTCGAGTCGACCGACGTGGTGAACAGTTCTGACCAGTAATATTACCAGAAAATAGCAATAATAACGATAAATGTAGCCAGAGCTACTCAGACAGGCTAGCAGCAGCTTCGTCGTCTTCTTCCTCCTCCTCCTCCTCAATTCACCTATTCGTACACTTTATAATCAAGTTAACGGCATGCATCACAGGAGTTGATCGTACTATAGAAGCAATACATCACGACCGAAAAGAGAAAAAGAAAAAAAGCAAGAAATACACGAAATGCCTTTTTTTTTCTTGCCTTGCTTTATTTAGGAGGGTGGGAGTTAGGAGAGGAAGAGTTCTTGAATAATTGGCTCTAGGAGACATCAACTTGCGTGATAAAACTCACAAACCTGAGTATAAATCGTGCGCCCGCGTAAAATAGAGACCCCCTAAAATTTTCAGCGCTGGCCTTTGTTACTTGTTCTTTGGCTTCACTGGTTCACCGTCAAAATGCATTACCAACTCCCCCGAACCGCCACCGCGTTGTCAGCAACGTTGCGTGCTCAGAATGCACCTTGAGGCACATGGTTGCGCTGAACCACAACTACAAAGTGAAGCCAACTTCAGTCGTTAAAGCCGGCTCCCTTCGCGCATGCGTAAGAAAGTGGGAACAAACTATACCAGCACTAAACTACACGCCTAACGATTTCAGCTCTTGCAAACGGCGTTGTTGCCCTCGTTTTAGCTCGCGTCCACCGCAGATGTGTCCTGTTACATCGTTGTCCTCGTAATGCACATGTCGCACTGACGCAATGCCTCAGATTCACCGCAAAGAAAAAAAAGAAAAAAAGAGATGGTACTGTAGGGCGTATAGTCGACATACTGGTCGCGCACACACAAGGGGCGTCTGTTGCTAACGGCGCTCGCGTGTTTCGAAAGCTGCCGTGAAGGCAAGATATTCAGAAACAGTTTCTGCACGTGTCGTGATCTGCGGGGCCAGAGTGCATCCGAGGAAACGACGTTGCGTCGCCGGTTCTTGCTGGGACGCACCGCGAGCCGTATAGCGCTCTCTCGCTGTGCCCGCTTTGCGGCTATATCGTCTAGACGACTGAAGTGGCTGCGAACGCACGCATGCGGCAGCAGCCATCACTGCTATGGCAATGGTGTGCGCACGAATAGCGTACGCTGCTCCGAACACCAAATCGCAGCACCGGTTCTCGCTTATGCGCTGATTGAGTTAGTCACCACACGACTGTTGTGTTTAGACTGACGAACTCCTAGTTATAGCGCTACGTAGAAAACGACTTCGCACAATGACTACTGCTCATGCAGCTAGGGTACCTACTGCTTGTCAACGTCCAATTAATCACATCCTTCAGCTTCGAAGATGCTACGACCGCCGTTGTTACCACTGTAAAGTCGCTTCGCTCTACGTATAGGCACCAATCCCGGATGAAGCGCTAGTATAGGATGTATGGTACTGGTACGTAGTCGGTGGCTAATGGCATATTGCGTGAGCACGTGACGAAAAAATTAGCGCGTTTCTTGGCTCTACAACATCATCCCTCTAAAGCTACTGAGCCACACAAGCTTAGAACGAATGTGTGCATGATGTCCCGTTTCGATCCAACAGCATACATGCAAAGCGTGTTACCGAAACAGCCCACAGTCTCCCAAAACTGTGCATATATACGGTCAGCGTTCGCAGTAATCATTCTAGTATATCTCATAACCTCGCATGTATCGACGTGTTTCCTACAGCGTTATTTTCAATCTACAACCACATTAGTCCCAGCACCAGAAAAAATTGCTTGCAATGCATTCCAAGAATATATATCCGAAGCAAATATTCGATCGGTTAGTTCACAGACATAGATATAAACAACAGAAGCCCTTTAGTTGGCCCACATTTACTGCCTGCTTAAGTGAACATGTGATTCCTATCGTAGTCATGGCGTCACAACCACAGCGAATAAGCGTATAATGATTAACCAAAGGAGTCAGCAGTTGCTCCTACTGGGTGTTCTTCCTCCCTCTTACCCCCATCTCCCCGCCTCCTGTTGTTTTCTTCGTCGTTCCTTATTTCACAATGTTGCAACTCCACTAGTTCGCTCGACGGCTCAAGGTAATTAAACAACACCCGGGCACGAATGTGTGCTTTTCTGCATGGGAGGAATTGCTTTTTTGCTCGAGCAGTCGAGCGTCAGCGAGACCCATCTCTTTCTTCGTACGTGTGTTCGAAAGGAGTATTAAGGTCTGCAAGGGGCGCGTAATTATAGTTTCGAGCGACCATGCAATGACATGCAATGCGACAATCACAAACACAGACCGGAGCGGAGGTGTCAAAGTTGCTCGTCTCGTAGATGGCTCCTTGTATAACTTGATTCGGGCTCACTTGCTTTATTTCTCTTTATTTCTCATTGACGCTTCTGGCGCAACGCGCCATCCTCGACCGCTCCACTCACAGACCGAGACGTCAGGTGCTGCATCGTGCAATGGTCTCCACATCGTGTGGTATACGTTTCTGTGGATACAAAGCGCCTCAACTTGAGTCACGTTTTGCCGTCCTTCCAAACGGCTCCATTGCACCATCATCCAAGAAGTTAGACGCCCGCCGTTTCGCAACGTGTGAACGAACTTCTTTGACTCGGCTACAGCCGGAAGAGATCAGGAAGCTTTTCGCAATACTGCGTATGGCCGTACATGTCCTATAATTGCTTTGGCTTGGTGAGTAAGTGACCTTTCGTATGTTGGAGGAATTGATGTCGGAACGTGAAACGCGAGCAGCAAGGTTCTTTGACCGCTGACCGCCATTAGCTTTTGCTTATATAAAGGGCGCGATTTATTAAATCGGCGGTGTCGGGCTCCTTCATTAGCGGAATCAATTTCCGTTAGGTGCTTGCCGACTTCTAGCACGTCGTAGATGCGACGGCGCCGAGGTGTTCTCGGAAATTAGTGTCCAGATCAGGCAAACGGGACGAGAAAGGAAAATGCCCGGCGTCGCAGGTGTGACGAAGCGCAAAGGAAAGAAAGCAAGGCGGGAAAACGCAGACCCGCCGCACGTGTTATCTAGACGGCGCCGTGTAGCCTAAAGGAGCCGCGGCAACGCCCCGACGTTCGCGGAAATTTACACGCAGGGGAAAGCAGCGCTAAGAGAATGACCTCAGACTCATACTGGGGAAGTGGCGTTGCAGAGCAGAGAAGAATGGTCCAGAGTAAATAAACAAAAAAAAAAGAGAGAGAGAGGAGCAGCCGCTAACTTACACGTATCCGCTAGACGGCGCCGTTTCCGCGCGTGTATATAGTGACCTGCGATAGGTCATGCTCTTTTATCGCCCTGACTCAGGGCTTGCGTGTCGCACACGTCGCCCCCCAAAGCCGGTGACCTGGCGTCCAGTGTGCGGGCGGTGAGTCAAATGCCCTTCCGCCCGCTGATTCACCCCCGGGAGGTAAGGTGACGAACCCGTGCCGCCCGCCAAGTTTCGAACCACCTGAGTGCCCCGTGCGCAGCTGCCCCGCAGACAGATGTTACGCGTGCTGAACCCCGCCTTCAGTTTTTCCCCTTCCTTTTTTTTTCCCCAAGCCCCTCTCTATACTGCGCGTGACGGTGATGCATGCGGCGCCGGCGGCGGAACAACGCGGTTTGCTCCCGAAAACAGGACGGCGCGCCAGCGCCGGCCCGCTGCTCGTAATCAAGGGTGTTCCCCGGTGATAGCTGCCGAGCAGCGCAGCCAAGGCGAGCGGCGCCGGTGAATATAATCACGGTCATATCGCGCCCACTCGGTCGGGCAGGTCCGTTTTCTCGGTATACTACACATAGGGACCTGGGTAGCGCTCCTTTTCTGTCTGTATCACAGAAACTTCGTCCCCCCCCCCCCTCTCCCTGCTTTTTGAATCCCTACTTTCCCACCACACGTACTTTGTCCCTCTCTCTCTCTCTCTTCGCAAGCTGGTTCCTTCCTTCCTGACCCATGCGTCCTCTTACCCCGTCGCACCGCACTTCCCCCAACAGCCACTCACGCGAAGCGCGTGCTTGGCGGTTCAACGCCGCGGCGCGGCAGACTGTTTGTGTTTGCGTGAAAACGCCTTTTCGAGGAGATGGCCGTGAGTATATTACACGCTCGGCCAAGCGTATATAGCGGTCACAGCCCGCCTGAAAATCCGCCGGCGGCGCCTAGCTTCCTCCCTTTGTGCGCACGCAGTCCTTTCAGCTGCCTGTTCTCCTTTATACATTCTAATTACGCTCAAGGCGAGGGCGCGAATAGGGAAGGCGATAGAGAGGGCGAGAGGAAAACACGGCAGAGCCGCGGGATTCAAGCTTTCGCGGGTCGTGCACTGCATATGCGCGAGCAACGCGCATGACCAAGACTGGTTGATTGCTTTCCACCCGACTAAATTACGCGGCACAGTTGTTCTCGCGCCGGCCAGCGCGAGCAAGTGCTCGCCGGACGGATTAGAATTTTTCAAAAGGAATACCCTCTACGACGGTGCCCCCCCCCCTCCCCCCTATACTGCGCCCGAACACTTACGTATTCGCGTTTGCGACCCACCCAGTACACTCTTTGTCTTTGCTACAGAGCTAGGCTACATAGAGCGCGCGATGGCGCTCGCAACGCCAGCCTTGCGAGCATATTGACCCATCAATCAGCATTGGAAAGCGCCCAGCCGAAGCGATACATCATGCGGCCCTCTCGGGGTATAACACACGCTGTAGGTGCGCGAGATGATGTAAGAGTTTCGGGAGTTTGCCCGACTGCAGTGGGGGGCATAATTGCGCGCAGTTACTTTCGTTGTCGCTGCAGAGTGTGGTAGACATGAGGGAACGCGAGCCGAACTATTTATGGTGGCTAATTGTCACTGTCAAGTGCAAATTGCGAGAGAGAGTATAATCAAATATTCTTTGAGTGATTCGGTAAAACCTTCGCACGCGAATTGTTTAAGGAACAAGAAACAAACAAACAAACAAAAAACGCGCACCGTCGCTGTGTGTCAGCATGCGTAATCTGGACGACCGATTATGCACGAAGTTGGGGAACAATCCGAGTGTGTGACCGTGATCAGTGTTCGCATTCTTGTTGTCTTCATTCTTACGAGATCGCATGCCATTCTACTAAACTTTCTTGCCTTTAATTTTATCTTTCTCTCTATCGCATGCAAGCCAATGAACTTTGACACATGCTGATTTGCATAGTCGTTGCTAGGTAAACGACATAAAATGTAACGAATCAAAACGGCAAGAGACATTAACGTTTTTAAATGCCCTACCGACGCCTCGCAGTGAGCGGCCGACGGTGTTTCAGGTCTGTTTCTGCTCGCACCGTATAGCGTGTATACATTTCGTTCTGAAACAAAGGGGCAGTGAGAGCCCGAAATAGCGGGTTCGGCGCGTCGGCTGAACAGCGCTCGCGTTATACATTGATCTGTCGCAACACAAAATCAGCTGCGCGACGACAAGAGTGGCGGCGGGCCGCCCACAAAAGGCGCGTGCTGTGAGAGAAAAACGGTGGCATTTTTTTTTTCGATGCGGCTATAAACGAGGTCACAAAATTGCAGCCTTCCACGCCTAAAGGCTTTCACGCCACGACGACCGCAGCAGGCCACGCGCCATCGTTGCCGCCGCCTGCGGGCCCACCATTTGCTCGTCTCGCGCGCAACACCCATTCATTACGAATGACAGGGGGCTCGAGAAACTTCAAACGCAGACGTGCGGTGTTCAGTGGCGCCGAGAAACGACGCACACGTCAACACAATAATCGAAGCTTTCAAGCCTCTTATTTGTTGTCTCGTTGTTGTTGTTGTTGCTGTTGTTCTTCCGCTGGCCTTTCGTTGGTGGTCAAACTTGACGTGGAAAGAGTGGCGATCTCTTCTTTGAGGCGGCCGTTAAATGACGCCTTATCGTGACGCGTTCTTTCTACATTAGATCTAGTTTCGAGGCCATCCAAGCCTTACTTGGCTTTTTAAAAAGCACGGGCCCAGAATCTAGGCTGTAAGTTATGTGTGTTACCTCTTCCCTCTGCCGTCATCGTCACCGAACTTGTACCTATTTCTTTCCCTGTTCCTTCAGCACAATATGGCTGGTTAGAGAAATGTACATCAGGGCTACCTATTTGTCTTTCACATAATTAAACTTTTCTTTCTCTTTTTCTACACTGCTTTATTACCAACCAAACGCAACTTGTTTGCCACACGCTATCGGCAGACAAGTGTCGCAGGGTGCCGCCTTCTATGGAGCGGTCAGACTTGGGATGCACAAAGAAGCGATTTCTTTTTCTCGGGTTACCGTTGTCCCCCCTACTGCGCACGAACGCTTACGTATTCGCGTTTGTGACTCGCCCTGTACACTCTTTGTCTTTTCTGTAGAGCTAGGCTACATAGAGCTGTAGCGAGAAAAGGCATTCTTCGTGCCTTGTTTTAATTACTCCGACAAAAAAACTGCGGGCTGAAAGCAACCGATGCGGGCAGGCAAGTAAAATGACATTGAGTCACATTTGTAATGAATAAGCTTTGACAACACGAACTGACAGACCGCGTTAAAGAAACCACGCCCTTCTATGTAAGAAAATAGTTTCATTTCTCCTCGGCAATGCGAGGAGAAACTGGCATTGCTGATACGTTAGGAAGGTTAGTTCGTTACCAGGGAAGGTCATTAGGATGTTGCTTATATTTCTCCTTATTGGCACAGGCTCGTCATTAGCAGATATTGCGGAGCATCATTAGAAGCTCGAGTTGATGACGTGCGGGAGACATATTAGGGACTAGAACCAGGCACGTACCCAGTATTTGTTTTTTTCGGGGGGGGGGGGGGGGGAGGGGGGCAACCTAAGGTAACTTTTTTATGCAAATGAGGGGAGGGGGTACATTTACTAGTACAAACGTGAATAATGCCCGCCGTTCGCCATAAAGGCGCGTAAACCCGCAAAAGTGAAGTGAAATAAGGTGTATCTCACATGTACGCCTGTGAGATGCACCTCTCCTTTACTTGGCAAACAAGGAACCACATCGAATGGACTCACGCAGAAAGAAACGCAGGAAGGGCCACTGCCAAGAACAAGTAAACAAGTGAAAGTGTAAAATAAAGATTTCTAGTAGAGTCTTTTGAATTAGCTCTGGAAGAATTATAGATAAAGATATATTTGCGGAACAATCACTGCTCTTTTGGTTCCCTCGTTTAATGCTCAAGCAAGGTAAGTGTCAAAACCGACTCGTGTTATTTGGGAAGTTGCGTAACGATGCGTGACTGCCAGTCCCGTACAATCGCGTAGAGCACAGGACGCTGCGGTT
Organism: Dermacentor silvarum; assembly: GCF_013339745.2. NCBI lineage: Eukaryota > Metazoa > Arthropoda > Arachnida > Ixodida > Ixodidae > Dermacentor > Dermacentor silvarum. The sequence continues at coordinate 179,988,291 of NC_051155.1, read as the reverse complement.
CAAGACGTACTGCGCCTACAGCGGAAGGTTAGAAAAAACACCGACATAAGCATAGCAGAGAAGTTACTACGTCGGGCGGCTCGACTGATAACTGTAGAAGTGTCATTCAAAACACATGGTATCATTCCTCACTTCCGGCGACGTTTTCTCTACTTCCTTTTTCAATAAGAAGACTTTGATCTATTAATATTTTAACAAACAACGGTTAAATTTGTTAATTTTTGCTTTTCCTTGCCTTTTTGGCTGTTGACTCGGCTCTCTCCCTTAACAGACCGCTTAAATTCTCAACTCCTTGCGACTCTTGTTTCCCGTCGCCAGTTTTGCACAAAAAGTGCTGTACAATTAGGTAAAAACCAGACGAGGTAACGGGTGACATTCATATTGCTTTTGGGTTTAGCGGTTATTGCAGGGTTTGATGATGGACGCACATGGTTTGTCTTTCGCGTCGGATTATAGCCTGTGACGCCTCGTCGCCTATGGAGTGCAGCTTCAACATGCATCAGCAGAGCTTACATGGCGCGTACTGCTTCGCTTGCGGTGGCACGAACGAAGAAAACTGCAGCGCTAAACATAGAAACAAACATCGAAATAATGAGAAAGGCGAAAAGATTCCATCACTTTTTAGCCGGGAGCATATCAATCTATTTCATGTCCTTAATTCAGTGTCATTTCCCTTGACCCAATCAGCGATCGCTACGCTTTAATAAGGAAGCGATCGTTACTTATTACAGTGTAATGGGACGCAAAGCAAATTGAAGTAAGACCAGGACAGGAAAGACGCTCTTTCCTGCCCTGGTCTTACTTCAGTTATAGCATGTCTCATTACACCGTAATAAGTATGAACCAACTAGCCCAACAAGAAGTAGAACTGACTTCATATTGGGCCGCCAAGCTTCCTTATTTCATCACTCCATCGATGTATCCGCTGTCTTGGTCTTTGTTTCTTTCCTCATAGCACCGACCTTCGTCGGTCTATAGTTGGCAGCCGGTTAGCTGTTATATGCATTGCATGACCTGATGCACTCCGATCCAGCTTCCCCCCCCCCCCTCCCCCTTTATTTAGGTGATTTAAGAAAATATTGGCCCTTCCTTAGTTGAGGCCAGCTACTTCTCTTCTGTGACATTTAGTATGTGCACAAAACACTGCAAATTTAACGAGCGAGAAAGAAAAGAACAAGCAGTGAAATTTTGGTCGGCCAGTGCACTGCTGCCGGACTGCACTGATTATGTTATTTTCTTTGCAGTTATATTGGTGAGCTCGTATCGCCAGTTATGGCTCGTTAGTGCCTGCCATGTGCCCTTCCTATTCATCCTGCGATTTCCTCAGCTGAAGACCATAAGCGAATATTTCAAAGCCCCTGTCACACCTTGTGCCAGGAAAATCCTCCGGCGCTACTGTGCGCGTTGTTCATTGCTTCCAACTTCAGACTGTGATGGAGTTTTCATTAAAACGTGGCGGCTTGGTGCAAAAGCAAATTATTTCTATCTAGCGACCGCGACCTAGTCGAGCTATTCACCCTTGTCTTACTACGACCGCCGTTGAGAGCTTATAAATGGGTTTGCTTTGGCTGTCAGTCCGTCCCGCCGTAGCATCACCGCCGTTGCGGTGTCGTTATCGGGTCGATGTCAGCCTCACGTTTACTATATAGCGCACTACCGCCATTGGGGGACGAATAGTTACGTCACTGCAGCAATGCATAATCGCGTTCAATATGAGCTGCAACACGATGCCCGTAGTCGAAGGTGCCCGAAGAGCGCATCGCGGCGCCGACATACGACAGATTTGAGAACTAAACGCCTTTGCAATTACTGGTATTTATTAATCAAGTGTTTTGTATATGTGCCGGTGCTACCGTGCAGTTTTGGAGCTTAATTATACCACGGGCATTGTGTTGAAGCTCATATTGAACGCGACTCTACATCAGCGAAGCTGACGCTCCGCACATTAAGCTAGAGCACGACTTCAGCTCTCAATGGATCGTATAAGGCTGGTCATGCAACGCAGAGACAACAAAGCACTGCCGGTCTATTCATTTGACCTCCCAGGTAAGAGCTCCAAAATAAATTGTATTTCCATTTATGGTATGAACTAAACGGAGAACTGTCGGACACTCCACACATTAGCCTATATATAGGCTCAAAGAAAAAATATAAAAGATGAATTATTTGTTCCTTATAAAGAATTATTTTTATTTAAGCCCAAACACAGCGTTACTGACATGTGCAAAGAACGATTTACTCTTGCATCAACAACTGCGCGCTTCGGAGCGGCAGGCCTCTGATATTGCCAAACATGAACAGAAAACAAGCTACCATGCATTACAATCCTCAAGAATTTTTTTAAACCCACCTAGGACTCATAGTCGGAACGTGGGTATTACCGTCCACGCTTTAAGATCGGCTTCATTTTCACGCTGGACGCCAGGAGCCGCCACCATACCACAATTCTCTCGCAGTGACCACAGTGGCAGCGCTGAAAGATAATCAGCAGCAGCAAGCGAACGAATTCGGTTCACTCAGCGAGAAGGAAGCGGAGAAGGTCTCGCGCCTTGCACAGCGCTTGAAGCCGCGGAGAGGCGGCCGGGTGCGGAGGCGTAACCGGAAAGGAGTAGCCACGCCCTGAGCGCCGGGTGTAACCTTAATGGCGCCAACTGCGAGCGACGACTTATCGCACAAGTGCAAAGTGTAGGTCAGCTGTATGGGAACAGTGGACGAAACTACATACGAACCTTAGTGAACGAATAGGAATTATCAAACAAAAAGGGGGAAAAAAAGAAAAGAAAATTGGCAGCAATAGCAGGTCAGAAGTTGGCCTTTCAGAAGGAGACAGTGGAACGAAGCTTTTCCAGACACACACAACAAAAGAAAGAAGAACGGGGGGGGGGGGGAGAGAGAGCCTGGAAAACAAAACGCGAAGTGGACACCACACAGCTGGTCTATCTAGCGCTCGTATCGCGTCCGCTTTTGTATTTCGCTCGCCTAATTAAAATAAGCACCGTTAACTTCTCGCCGTTCGGGGGAGGAGGCCAGTGGGTCCGATGTCCTTAAGATGTGGACGCCAAGCCGCGAAACGCCCTGCCCGCGCGGACGCGCAAGGTCGTTGCGAATAAAGCCAGAGGCCAGAGAAACGCCACAAAGGAAAGAATGAAAAAAGGAAATGTTTAATGACATCAAAAGCCAAACAGAAAGTAAATATCCAAAGGTGAGAGCGGGGACATTCAAGGTCGTCTCAATCGAATACATTTACTGGTCATGCCTTATAAGCTCGCTCCCTTGGCACAGGTGACAGCTCGCACGCACACGCGCGCAACCGGGCGCTGGCGCGCTCGTTAGGCTGGTGGGGGAAGGTGGGGGAGCGGGTCTTAATTTGCAATTCTCTCGGCTCGCACGCAACTCTGCAGGGGGTGCAACGTTGGCACGTAAGCTCTGAAAGTTAGGTTTAGTTTAAAGACGACGACTGTAACTACTAACCAGTGTACGCTCATTTTAGGGCAGTTCTGCTGGGCGGTATCATTTACGAAACGAACGAGAGTAGAAAGAATTGATTCGCTCATTCGATCCCTTCATGGGTGCACGGAGTGCATTTTTAATTGATGGGTGTGCGATGCCCATTTTGAACTCCCATTTCGCTTGGGCGCACGCGATGAAATCCGAGCTTGAACAGACGCTCGCGTTCTTTCCTCGCTGGTTTTCTCACTAACTTCCATCATTGCTAAATAGCGAGAGTCCACGCTAACCACCAAGGCCAAGCACAATGGTTCAGAGACAGAAATGCAGTTTGGATGCAATGGAGTACCTCGCTGAAAACCACTCTACGAAATTTCGTCGGTGCTACTCATCAAATAGTCAACCAAAAGATAAACTGGAGTAGTGAAAAGAAATCAGAAATTCGAACAAGTCTGTAAACTCAGTAAATGTTCGTCATGTCTTGGTCACGGGATTTACTGAAAGTTCGTTCTGGTGTATATAGAATAAATCACAAGAAATTCAAATGTACTCAAGCCGGAAATTCTCGCCAGAACGAAAACCAAAACGATATCGCAAACTTTGACCAAGGGAGTACATGTGTGGTGGAAAATTGGGGAAAAACACAATTTCTTATTACCTTGTTTTTATGTTGTGAGACCACCTAAGCCTTTTCTTAGCACAAGGCAGTCGTAGCAGCTTGTGTTGCGGCAGTTATTGCCCGTAATTTAAGTACCGAGCCAAAATTCTTTAGGAGCCATAGCAAAGACGCTCACTAAGGCATCTGATTTCAAAACTGTGTAGGCTGGCTTAGGGATGTTTGACGGCAGAACTTCCCCATACCTCTAACCATCTATGAAGACGCTAGGCATTTGAGCTGCCGTCTACTTTACCTTAGTTGCCTTCTCGATACTCTTAGAAACAAATATAATAAAATTACTATAGCAAATCAACATAACGCAAAACCAATTCCGGGACAAAGATCTGAGAGCGTGCTACTGAGAGCGTGCTATTTGTGCACTAGCAATAAGTAAACTCGGTGCTTTAACTAAAACTAAGCTCGGTGTAGAGTGACTGACTGAGCGAAGATACCCGTATGTATGTGTGTTGCCACTAGGGAAGTGAATGAGAAAGAAAGAGTGTCATTGAATACAAAACCAACTCCCCTCATTTGCAGCCTTTTAATCTATGTAAACATCGCAACCAGGTTAGCTGTAGGCGACAGCGTACAAGTTTGCCAGCCAGGAATTAACGCAGTAGTTTGCTCCGTTGAGCCTGGACTTAATGCGAAAGGACAGGGATCAGCTCACGCTGGTGCAGTCACGCACACACCAGTTGAGCTTCGCCCAAATTCCACGAAGCGTTGACAACGGCGCAGACTCGGGGAGTTCAACCCTGGCGCTGGCCTTCCGGAAATTTGCATCGCCATGGCTGCAGTTGTGCTATTAGCCGAACAGCTTTGCGCCGCGCGTACAACGCAAGCAAGACTTTCTCAAAATGTCTCGAAAAGTTCATGAGTCAACAAAAACACCGGCCGTCTAAATGAGACCTTCGTGGTGCCCTAGACACAAATAAATAAATAAATAAATAAATAAATAAATAAATAAATAAATAAATAAATAAATAAATAAATAAATAAATAAATAAATAAATAAATAAATAAAGCTACTTCATCTTTTGATAGAATTTTCATGTGTTAGAAAGAAAACCCGGTTATAAATAATCAGAAACTTGAAACCAACATTGTCGTGACCTTAGATTCTCACTACGCAGTTTTCATGTCCTTGAAACGACACGGTGGGACGAAAAATAGCGTCGCTGAATACGTCAACATACTGCTTGCCTGTTCCAGCTGCAGCGTTTCGTGATGTCTTCTATTACGCGCTCCATTTAGTGCACTTCGTTTAGGAATAATAACCCTCGAAACATTGATACTCTATACGCAAAAAGCATCGCGCAATCTTGCCTCAACGACGCGCTTTCGCAATGTCCCCGAAATGGCTTGCCATTCGATCGCACGTATACGTCTCCATGTTGAGGTGGTGTCAGCGGCTCCTGACCTCTTTGCTGCAACGCTAACAAAATCGTCGAGCAGCGGTCGATCTCTGGCGTCGAATAACGCCGAATTATACTGCTAAGTCATTTTCGTCGCATTGTGCAAGACGCAAGGTTGACCCACGTCGCTATACGGTCTAGTCGCACTGTTGAAATCGCATATATAGCGCTGGCCTTCTTCAAGCGTTAAGCACTTGCTGACATTTTCGTAAGTCATCTATTGATCGAAGGCAGAAGACGAGAATTTGTTGATGAAATTCGGAAGGTCGGCGACAAAAAGGAGAAGGAATCGACAGACGACCAACACAGCGCTGTATTTGCTTTTAAGCTAGATTTCGTTCTTTGCGCAGTTCCCAGCCGACCGCAAAATGCTCCAGGAGCGTGGAAATGTAAAAAAAAAGAAAAAAAAATGTCCAGTTGTGCACTAGGCTACGAATTAGGTTATAAATATGGAAAAGAAAATTTATGCCGTTTGGCATCCCGAAGTTGCCCTGTGGATTATGGATTATAAAGGATGGTGTATGGTGGAGGGTGCAGGATCAATTTTGAGCTCCTGGAGTTCTTTACTGTGGAGGATCCTGCGGATGGACCTCCTGGAAGACCCATTCACAGGCGCTCTGAAGAACCCCACCTCGGGAGCAAATAAAGTTTATTCTCTCTCTCTCTCTCTCTTACATCATCGCCGTGGTGTCGTGGCGTCTTATCGCGTCGTCGTTATCTCTAAGCCATCTCCTTATCATCTGCACTACCGTTACAACACACAAAAAAGGGGGTTCTGTTACCCTTACCACTTCGGATCAAGTTCATGCCTCAGCGCAACGTTAGGTGGTTAGTAATTTGTGCGTGAATTTGTGCGTCACACATAATCTGAGGGGTGGTGCCTGTTGCATGTATTTCGGAGGCACCAACGAGCGATAATGTGGCAGACGAAAATGACGGTGTATGCATCACAAACATGTTGTTTTTGAGAAAATCACAGGCATCAATGGTGAGTGCCTACTGATATCGCAGTATTTCCGAGTTCATGCAGAGTCGAAGGAATCGATAAAGACTGCAGATGGCTTACTCAATTAAGCATATTTGTTTGACCCATGCATTCACAGATGCGCCTCGACTTGAAGGCTTTATTGACTCTTGATGATGAGGAGGATAATGACCAAGGTGACGATAACTACCAGGGCCGTACAACTTGCGCATTCCAATGACGAGAGCAATACTCCGAGAAAAAAAAAACTATATTTTGCTGTGCATCCATATCTTGTAGTCGTTCAGGTCTCTTTGACGTGATGCTAGAGCTTAGAGAGAAGTTATGTCTGCATTGGAACCCTTCTGACAGGCAATGTACGTGGCTCAAACACATATTTCTCTATTTTTCATTCCGGACGCTGACGTAGTAGGGTAATTAACTCAGTTTACTTTACACAAACCTAGATAAAAAAAGTTGTCGCAGTTTCACCTGAAAGGCGAAGCATCAATTGCGATAGCAAATTTGTAGAGAGCTATACGGAGTAATGATAGTAGCTTTATCAGCTGTATAAACTTGGACATGCAGCAGCACCAGCAACACGCAGAACTGTTGTCGACGCCGTCGGCGTTTTGCCCGCGTTCGCACAAAATGCGTGCGGCGTTGGTGACTGTTGCCGGAGCCTTTGATATAAATAGGCACTTGGTGTCGCAGCTATACGTCGCCTCCCTTCCCTCCCCCTCCCCCCCCCACGGCCTTTGGCGCGTCGGAAGAAGGCGCGTTTGCTCTACATATATGGTTATTGTAAAGGAGGAAAGAGACGCCTACTTCTGCAGCCCTTAAGGGAGCACGGCGCAGAACGCGCGTTTGTTCTCCGCCGTGGGTTCACTCCCCGTGAAAGCGCGCGTCCCTCGCGCCCTTTCACTCGCACATACAGCGTTCGGCGGCGCGCGGCGACGATTTCATCTCCACTGACGTCATACGGATCCTCACGGCGACGGCGACGACGACGGCGACGCCGACGGCAGAAGTCTGCTTTGGAGTGTCCATATAATTGCTATCGCAATAAAATGAGCCTGGATAAGGAAAGCCTTAGCCTCGACGCTGTCACACGAAGGCAAACTGGAGGTCATAATCAGAAAACGGCTCTCCGAGCATGTTTTGTCTCTCCTCTTCTCTTTTTCTCTTCTTTTTTTTTTAATTCTCTCGCGTCTGTCGCGCCATGCTGGCAGGCAAACGTATGACGCAGAGAGCATTTACGAGGTGCATTCACGCAATAATTGCGTTGATGGTGCATTTTTAACGTCCTGACAAGCGATGATGACGGCCACCGAGATTGCATCTTGTGCGTCGCTTCTTCTGGCCAGCGTAGCCAAATGGAGCAGCAGTACGGCTACATGCACAGCTCGCAAAGGCCGCTGCCTGTTTTCTTGTGAACGAGACCTGTGCCTTCTCTGTTACTGTACTGTGAATATGTGCTTTGTCTGTGCACTACGCGTGTACGGTGCAGGAACAGGTCCTTTCGTGCGTAGCATTTGTCGTGTGCAGTAGCACGATAGGCGTATATGGCCTTGACAGCATCGCATAAGTCACTGTGTTTCAGCCTAGTGAAGAAGGTAGCACAGTAGTACAGGCTGATCATGTTGTCTGTAAAGCGCATTAGAATGAAAAATCACTCTTTCTGCTTGGTCTTTGTAGTTTCACTCTTCTCCGGGTTTCTTATCATACCAGCAGCAGTCAAGCTGAGAGAACGTATTTATTTATTTATTTATTTGTTTGGTTTGTTTTCTTTCGATGTGACTTTTCATTCTTTCTTTTTTTTTCATGTGCTTTCTTTACATACAATGTACAGGTCTTCCTATGCGTCTACGAACGTCCTTGCCGTGCTCCCTATAAGGGCTGCAGAAATACGCATCTTTTCCCAACCTAAACCTCTACTACTACTACTCTACGAACGTCCTTTTCGAACTCCACTTTTCACATAAGCAGGAACATCCAGTGTATACTTATTTATTATTGCGATAGCAATTATATGGACCCTCCAAAGCAGATTTCTGCCATCGTCGTCGCCGTCGTCGTCGCCGTCGCCGTGAGGTTCCGTATGACGTCAACGGCGATGAAATCGTCGCCGCGCTCCGGATGCTGTATGTGCGAGTGAAAGGGCGCGAGGTAGAGCACTGCACGGGCCGACTTTTTCAGCCCGGGCCCGTTCTTACGTTGGGCGGCCCGCCCGAGCCCGATCAAAACATTTATGGCGAGACCTGAGCCAGGCCCGGGCCCGGAAGTAATCTACGTTACCCGCCCGGCCCGGCCCGCCACCCCTTTACCTTAGGCCCGAGCCCGGTCCGAGCCCGACTCGAAACCGGCCCGAACCCGGCCCGAGACCAAAAAATAATGTTTTTCAGAGTTGAGACGCCCGAGCATAACTCACTGCACGTCACATGCACACCACCAGAAAGCCCGAGCCCGGCCCGGGCCCGCGTCAAGAAACCCTGAGCACGGCCCGGGCCCGGGTCAAAAAGCACACGCCGTGACCGAGCCCGGCCCGAGCCCGTGAAAAAACTGTTCTACCCGGCCCGGCCTGGCCCACGGGCCGGGCCGGGCCCGGGCTTTCGGGTAAGCCCGAGCCCGTGAAGTGCTCTAGCGCGAGGGACGCGCGCTTTCGCGGGGAGCGAACGCACGTCGGAGAGCAAACGCGCGTTCTGCGCCGTGCTAAATGAAGGGCTGCAGAATTAAGCGTCTCTTTCCTCCTTGCCATATATGGAGAGCAAACGCAACTATTTCCGTCGCGCGAAAAGCTGTGGCAGGACGGTAGTGAGGGAGGGGAGGCGACGTTTAGCTGCGGCACCAAATACGTATTTATATAAAAACGCCGTGCGCGTTCGGTGCGAACGCGGGTAAAACGCAGACGGCGTCTACAACAGTTCTGCGCTTTGCTGGTGCTGCTGCATGTCCAAGTTTATACAGCTGATAAAACTACTATCCCTACTCCGTATAGCTCTCTACTAATTTGCTATCGCAATTGATGCTTCGCCTTTAGGGTGAAACTGCGACAAATGTTTTTAAATAAAATATTTGAATCGATGAATGACTTAATCAGTGAATTCATAGATTAAAGGAAACTAAGAGGCGCACAAGCCCCCAAACACACACAAGAACGCGCGGACAGACAGGGCATGAAAGAACACGAAACAGGTGCACTTCCGCTCCGTAGTGCTCGGCACGCGAATAGAGCCAGCCAGCGCGTCAGTTGTCGCCGGGCCGTTGCCGCTGTTATCGACACTGTTCTCCCATTAACCCAATAGCAAATCACATTCCTCCCGGCCGCCACCGGTGGCCGAGCAACGGACCTGGCCGCAGCAGCTGGCGACCGGAATGAGCCGCGGGACCCCCTCCTCTCTTCTACCGCTCGTTCGATTGCCTCCTTCCTCTCGCGCGTGGCGAGCAAAAGAACGTTCCGAATACGCGCGAGAACCGGAGACCGTGCCGGACCCGGCCGGTGTGGAAGGGGAAAAGGTGTTCGGCGGGCCGGACGGTCGCCGTCCCTAACGAGGTTAAGCAGCGGTTGTGCACTTTGTCTCTGGGACGTCGGCAACGGAGAAAGGAGGACAGCGAGAGGGGGGGACAGTCTTGGGGTGCCCGGCCTCGCCAAGGTCGCACCGGGGACCGCCACGCCCGGCGCCGGGAGAAACTCGCGACAGCCACCCCTCCGGGGCAAAACGGCGAGCGATCGCTCCATGCGCACGTGCGGAGGTCGGCGAAGCCGAGAACGAGCAGCCGAGACGCGATTGCCGGCGACGAGAACAAAAGCGCCATTCCCCGCTGCTACCGTGCCTTGGAGACCAAACATTTGCTTGTTTGTTGTCGCTGCCGCTGTTCTTCGGACAGTGAGTGAGAAGGCGTGTCTATAGTTTCGTTTTTCTTCTTCTTCCGGGGGTGCAACCCCCCCCCCCCCCCCTCCTACTGGTGGTGCTGCTTTGCCGATTGCGGCACGAAAGTTCTTTGTTCTCTATTTACCACGAACAACGCGACGCTATAGCGGAGAGCGGCTGTCCGATACAGTTGGTCTGTTAGGTACGGCTCAACTCCCGACCGTTTGTTCTGACACGCCTACGCCCTTTGGACGAGAGATCATCGCCGCGGCGCGCATTGTCGATCTGCTGCTCTGATTGTATGCGCTCGTCTTGGTCGTCGCTCGTGGAAGCGGCTGGCCCGTGGAGCGAAGCAAACGCGTGGCGTCGCTCGGACGCCGAAGATTGCGCAACCGTCCCATGGCTTCAGCATCCGATGAGGTCAACGGAAGTTTCCAGCCTCGCGAGGCACCGTCGTATAGAGCGACACTTCCATCGAGCGCGCTTAGTGAGTGGCATTCGGCAAAATACTAAACTGACCGTACCAATGGCAATGACCGTCGAATGTCTCGGCGTTTCGCACATGAACTGCGAGCAAACGTGTTCGCGGTTGACGGTATTGTAAATTTGTAATGGTTAATGGATTTCACTGCCTATCGGTCAATGATGACGTGCCAAGCTATGCCTGCGAGACAACAAAGCGGGTTCGCGCTGCATGGAGCCGCATGCATGTTTTAAAGAAAACTGTCCCACTTTATACAGGGTGTCCCAGCTATCACGCAGCACGATCTTAAAAAATAGGAACTGCGTTACGCGAATAAAACCTAGTGCATATTGTTTCCAGTGCAGTGGAGTAGCCGCCAGTAATTTTTTCATTACTGACATGTAATTAGTTAATTGTAATTAATTATCTAACTCGAGAAGTACTGTCCTAATTATCCAAGTGTCAAGGAGAAAATTGTAGAGCAACATGAAAAACTCCCGATACAGCTTTCTGTTGCTCAATACGTGCTTCATAAATGTGTTTTTCCGAGCGTGAAAGATGCCCGCGAATACACGCAGAATTGCCACGCGACTGGCTGCTCGAGGCGCTTTGCGTGTATTCGCGGGCATCTTTCACGCTTGGAAAAACACATTTATGAAGCACGTATTGAGCAACAGAAAGCTGTATCGGGAGCTTTTCATGTTGCTCTACAATTTTCTCATTGACACTTTGATAATTAGGACAGTACTTCTCGAGTTAGACAGTTAATTACAATTAACTAATTAAATCTCAGTAACGAAACAATTGCTGGCGGCTACTGCACTGGAAACAATACGCGCTAGGTGTGCTTCGCGTAACGCAGTTCCTCTTTTTTTAAATCGTGCTGCGTGATAGCTGGGACACCCTGTATAAGGTTCATAACCGAATGAGGCACCACTAATGGCGCATCTCCCAGGAACGCTAATGTCACGATGTCTATATAGTTATCTAGTATATCGCGGGATGCCTATCGTTGAAGCTAGGAGTCTAGCTGGACGACACAGAAATACCACAAAAGATAATAGCTACGACTTACATGCAATGACAGCAGCGTAAGTGTGCATCATCACAATGCACTGCCGGAGCATTAGAAGCAACCCTAAGAAGAACAAAAAATATGTATACGCTTAATGAAAGGACACGTAAGTGAATTTCACGCTGGCATAATACAACAGAGAGAAATTGTTTATGATAATAATGAACACGCACCACCTTTCTTCCCGTTCTTTTCTTTCTTTTTCTTTACGTAATGCATTGCTGTCACAGTTGGAAACAATAAGGACCACGTTCACACAAAAGCGTCACCAAGGCGTCATTAGTATCTTGTCGCAACGGATTCGGTAGTAGTCTAATGTTACATACGAGACGCCGTGATTGAGTGACTGTTTGCAAATTTGTACATACAAGATAAGGAAGTACGAAGGAAACCGCCAGCTGGGCAAAATTTGTTCGACATCAACTAGTCGAGAAGTGCGAAGGATAAGTTGGTTCGAAACCCTACATGCTTCTCTTTTCTTCGTTTACGCGGATGCGATAGGCCGGCCTGAAAGTGTTTCTTCAAAGCCCTCATTCGCATACGTTCGTTACCTCCAGTGCCAACGCCCAGTTCAACCTTGTTTATCGCTTCTGCAAGACTGCACGCACGCACAGTCGAGCAGACCCTCTTGTTTATGACAAAGGGCCAGCTGTGTCCGCCGCCCAACGCGCTGGGCCGGCTTAACGAACAGTGCGCTCGCCGTCCCGGTTGGCGACCGGACGAGAAAGTGACCGTCGCCGCGGAAGAAGAAGGGTGAGAGATTGAATAATCGAAGGCGCGTGGTGTGGAGGAAGCTAAGCGAGAAAGTAAGACAGAAAAAAAAATAAAGGAAATGGACGAGCAACACGGAAACGGCGACGAGATGGAAACGCGTTGTGGAAGGAGCGAGTGTTGCGTGGGGAAAAAATAAGCCAACAGGCGGACGTCTAGGGCGAAACGATGCGACTGACACGTTTCACTGACACGCATTCCTTCTTTTCTTTATTTTTCTTCTTTTTTTTTTTTGCCTTCGATGCCGCTGGCCGAGAGAGACCGCTGTCATGAGCGGTTCTCGGTGCTAGCCTCGTCACCTGCATTGTCACCGTAAACGGCAGGAAAAGCAAAGTGCTGCATGTGCACTCATTGTGACGTATACCCCCGCGAGCTGGTATTGAAATGACCTTCATGTGGCACATCGAAAAGGTTTTTCCTTAAGTGGTTTTAGCTGCTGCTCGTTTGCTTAACGGCGTGTTCGCGAACAGGCGCGCTCTAGTCCGTATGTGCGTAGCTCCCCGGGCTCCTCCTCTGGATGTGCCAGTGGCGAGTGATTCATCCATGGGGTTTAACGCATCCAAAGCCACACAGCTGCTATGAGAGATGCCGTTGTGGCGTGCTCTGAAATAATTTTGACCACCTGAGGTTCTTTGGCGTGCACTTTAGTCTAAGTACAGGAGTGTTCTAGTATTCCACCCACATAGGAATGCGGCCTGCGGGAATCCAACCCACGACCTCGTGTTCAGCAGTAGGAACAGTCACGTTTCTGATTTTCCAAAACGCCGCGGTTACTTAGGGAAAGATTGGGAAGACTGCCACTGCTTCCTTCATAATGGGTTTTATTCATTTATTTACTACTTAATACTGCTACTACTACAACCACTACTGCAAAACCATGATAACGAAAGCTACATCGCTCAGCTTCCTACTAGCTAATTTGCCCCGTTTGCGTCTTGTAAAAAATTAAACTATGGGAATTTACGAGCCAAAATCACGATCTGATTATGAGGCACGACGTAGTAGGGGACCCCGGGAGATTTGGACTACCTGGGGTTCTTTAACGTGCACCACAATCTAAGTACACAGGCGCTTTCGCATTTCGCCCCCATCGAAATGCAGCCGCCGTGGCCGGGAATCGATCCCGCGACCTCGTACTTAGCAGCCCAACACCATAGCCACTAAGCAACCACGGCGGGTATTTGCGTCTCGTAACCGAAGACAGCCGCGCGTGAGATGTGCCGGCAGGTTTGATTAGTGAACGTAGAAGTAGATAGAGGTATCTGCTGATATCCTCGCTGTGGCCGGAAGGTGACGACGATACGCTCGCGATAGTCAGGCTCTGACGAAGACTAAGTGTGAAATCAGTCATTTACAAGTGGAATCGATGAAAAGGAAGGCGCAGTCTGAGGTACGTTTGTTGTTGTCCACACAGCGAAAGGCATTTAATCTAGACCTACTTCGGGATAACGGGTGGTACATCAGCGTTCCCGCAGTGGTATTATCTTCCGCCTCTAATATCTCTACTTTAACTAGCCATCATTGCTTTCTAGTATCCACACTCGACAAAAGAACCTTGTCAAACGGTGAGCGCATGCTTGGAGTGTGTAAAGCTGGGCGCTTATAATGGCGAGGACAAAGAAGATAATAGACTGGGCATACTGTCCGTGCTATATATAGCCTTCGTCATCGTCTTAATTTGAACTCGGCTTTACTTCGTCAGATATGTGCCAACTTGTCCGACAATGTACACTGCTAAGGTGAGTGCAAAATATTTAGCCTATACAAAGGCATGCCACGCATACCGAGCCGCTGGCAAACGTGTCTGAACATGGACTCACCTTTCATCCAAATGCGAGGAATAATAGACACCAGCCGCATATACCCGCACTGCAGAACAGAGATATGGCAAGTTAGGCAACACTAATGTGGCGTGACCCGTTCAGGAATGGAAGGAAAGCGAAATGACACTGTTAGATTGGTGGAATGACGGTGGTGACGACCGAGTCCCCGTGCTCAGGAGCGCGGCATGGTATTGTACTCGATTAAAAGCGATTGAGCAAGACCTTGGTCGCAGACAGAACCTCCATAGCGTCCTCGCCGTTGGGCTATGCGACACGAGCCTAAGCCCGGACAATTACTACGGCTGAGAGGACATCTGCGGAAACAGCTCGGGAATTGCGCAAGATAATACGTTAGGTTAAGTTTCGATGAATCTCCCAAATCGTTGCGAATAACTTTACTTTAGCTCGAGCGAGATAGGGACGAACGTACGATTACGAAGTCATTCTGCTCGCCGTTTATATATGTATTCATGAATCCATACTAGTACCCCAAGGACTTCATGCGCATCGAGTTCAGTACACCACTCTTTGTATATTTAAAAGGCAGATGGATTCTCCATGTTTGCGAATGGTTTAGGTTTACATAAACGAGAACACTCCCGTTCCGAAGAATAGGAGTCTTCGTGTGCTGATTGCACAAAACCTCCGGGCCATGGCATCGCGAGAGATACCTTTCACTGTATACTATAACACAAAGTGCACTTCTGTAAACGAGCTTTTACGAGAGCTTGTTTTCGGCAGTCTCAGCTATACCTTAGTATCACTGAAGCTTTGCCAACACGCGAGTGCTTGCGGTAACGCAAACCCCTGGGCGATGCCAGGCGATTAAGCCTCTTGGTGCCAAAAAGCTCAGCGTTTGGGGCAATGGCCTCGTGGGGAACGCCTCGATAAATCGTCCAAAAGCACGCGAGTGTGGCCTGCAGGGTCTGCTGCAAATCTGTGCTTGCTTAGGCCTGCGAGTGTATATAGTTGGAGTGGATAATCCCCCACAACCCGACAGCGCACGTATGAGGCACGCATGCATGAACGGCATTAACTATTTCGGCGCACTTGCGTAAGTGACGTTGAGTCGCGAACCGTGGGACAAAATGCAACGCTACGCATATAGGCGGCCATCCTCCCAAAACCATGCACCGCTGGGAAAAGCTGAGACCCTCAGGGAAAAAACGTCGAACTCGTTTCGCTTGCGTACTGCGAGGACTGTTACGTGCTCGCGCGCAGTGGTCTCATAATGGGCGACGAGCTGTTCGTTCGGTCAAAGCCATAGAACGAAAACTTGGAACCGAAGATGCACGGAGTAAAGGGACCTGCCTAAAAAAAGTGGCATCTTGCGAGCCATCTGTAATCCAGGCGTCTGAATATCGTGCTTTCTCTATATCTCTTTCTTTCTCTCCTTTTATTTTTTTATTTGTTCTGCATATATTGGCCTTCGGTGCATGTTACTGTGCGGCATTTCGAAATGATGATATTGAGAACTGGAAAGCCGCTTTGAGGGCGAAATCACTGGCGCTGAGAAAAATGTATTACGTTTCCTTTATAATATTCAATTTTTAATAATCGCTCGTTGGTCAATTTTTTCTGGTTGCCTTGTTACTTTTTCGTACCTCGATACTTTGTGCTAGCGAGCGATTTGAAGGATTTATCGTTCATTGGCCGCGATGTCCGTCACAACAGCTCTGCATCGCGATGTGTTAGCGTGAAAGCTGAAGAGCTGAAGCAGTTATTGCGCTTTTCTTTTCTTTTTCGACGCTGACTAGGCACCCACACAGATAAAAGCAAGAAAATAGACGAGTTAGAAGCGCCCTAATCTGTTATAACGTTATTTTGCCGCGGTGCCACTAAAGTACGGGGAACTTCAGCGTTCGTGCCGAACTCGACACGTGGCACATTATGCTGCCCGAGGTACCGTGACTAAATGCACAATTACCTTCTTAAGTTTCAAAACTGGTAACAAACTATATTGCCAACTAGCAGTCCTGGTTTTTGCTTGTCGTTCCTTCTAAAGCTCGCGAAACAGCTTAAAGTGTTATGAATTCAAGCCCAGAAAAAAAAAAACGTGACTTGTTTTTTGTTGCCACTTTGTGTTGTTATAAGTTGCTTTGTGGTCAGCATAATAACAGAATCTTCGTCATATAACGCCTCGAAACAGCTTGTGAAACCCGTTACCGACTGAACAAACATTTTTTTACAGCGTAAGCTGTTATGGGCTATTCCAATAGCCGTTTCGGTTCGCGCTGTTGTCCGCCACCGCCGCGTAATCACGATCGCCCGAAATTCGAAAAAAAATCACAGCATATCCACGGGGTGAATGATGATGAGTGGGCGAAGCTCCGGAGGGAATCATCGGATCTCCCGCTTAAGGGGACGCTAGCACAAACGCGTTAGAAACGTGCAGTACTCTCTAGTAAGGGGGAGCGGCCACAGCGTCTTATGCAGCCATTTACACATGCCGGAACGTGCACCGCGTTTGCCGACGCCATCACATGACTGCTGAGAGAGTATACCCCCCGTATTCATAAACGCTCCTCGACTTGAACTTGACTTGCCACCGCTTTGGGCAGCGCGTTCGAAACGCGTTGAAGGTAAGGTGGAGAGGCCACAGCGTCTTACACCAGCTTCTTACACGGGCCGTAACGCGCTAGCACAAACGCGTTAGAAACGCGCTAGAAACGCGGCCTTTCGTTAATGTTGGGTATTTGTTGCCATCGTGGTGCGTGTGTCCATGTCCGCTTCGTGGCGTAGTGGGCTAACGCCGCGCGCTCGGAAGCGAGGGGTCCCTGGTTCGATTCCACGCTACGGACACAACTTCGGAATTTTTTTTTCTCATTTTTCTCAGACTGGTTACACACTACTACTACGACGACGGGGACGGAGCGGGTGCCGCTATAAGGAGCTTCGCCCCTAAAAAAGTACCCGGTCTCCACTGGGATCGAACCCAGGCCCGCTGCGTGGGTGTCGGATACTTTACCACTGCGCCACGCAAGCGCCTGTTATCAGCGTCAGAAGAGAAAATAAATGCGAGTCCAGCAGAAACATTTTCGCACACAGTGTGACACTATGGTCAGATATCTTTGCACGTACAGGACCTTGCCTGTATACCTGCTCCTTGTATATCTGCTCGTCAAGCAGGTATACAGGCGAAACTCGGCAGCACCTGTTCACTCTTTCCATGGAGCAAATGATTTCAGCATGCAGCTTCAAATGCATCCAGAACTCGCTACACCTTGCCAAGTGCGACTCGCCCTTGGCAAGGTATGAAGGCGTGCTAACACAATGTTGGCCTAGCCTCTCAATGGTTGCACTTTCAGTTATTAGTCTGGTAACTTCCTCTTTGTGCTTGCGAACAACGAAACATTCTTGGAAGAGAGGCGAGCAATGACGCGTGCTGCAGTGGTCTACTAACCAGCCATCGCCAGCTTTCCTGACATTGTTGCAGTCTTCTCTGAGCCTGTCATTTAGATAACGCCCGGTTTGCTCGGTGTAGTGTCTATCACACGATAGTGGTATCTTGTAAACGACGCCTTCTTTGCAGGATATGAACCGTGTTCTAGGGTTCTTGTCACAGCCTACCCTTTTATCAGCAGCGGGGTTGCTGCTATTATACATAGATTGCTCAGCTTGTTCGGGGCCGTGAAAACCGCACTTAGGTTTGTACGAGCACCCACCAATTCTTCATGTTGTGGCATATTTTGTGCAAGTATGGCATAGTGGCAATCTTTCTTCGGCCATCGAAGACAACTGTTTTGTAGGCCTTACAACTGTTTTGTAGGCTTCTGTTATCCCACCTTCACTACCTTTAACAAGCAAAGAATTATCGTGCCTGAATTCATCTGTGTTTGCGCTTGCTTAAGTTGTTGCATGCCATATATAAAATGGTGATCCGGCTTCCAATAAACATCCTGTTGAAAGTTAGCGCTTGTGTGTGTCCCCTCCTGTGTCTGTGTGGAAAAACTGTGCGCGCTAAAATACCATATCAGACATGTCGCACCAACAAGGCCAGAAGTAAATCCTTGCTACGTAACGATTGAACACTTCTTATGTCTTAGTCACCGGTACGACGTCGAGCATGAACCTCTACGCACAGCATTGAACCGGCTGGACTCGACCATTTTCGGAAATTATTCTTGGACCAAAGCCGTGCGCATCGATGGAACAGAAAGCCACGAAAGCGTTTTCCAGTACATCAAGTCGACAGCTCTTGGCCACCGTTTGTTGACTCGGTGCGTACCTTCAAATGTGGGCGAAACTGCGCTCTCTTTCTCTCCTCTTTCTTTTCATCCTTATATCCCCTTCCCCAAGTGAAGGGTAGTAAACCAGACGTGCGTCTTGTTAACCTTCCTGCCTTTCCTCTCTTCTATTTATCTCGCTCTATCTCTCTCTACGTATCGAATGTAGAAAGAAAGAAAGAAAGAAAGAAAGAAAGAAAGAAAGAAGAAAGAAAGAAAGGATTTTAACCAGAAATTGGTCTCGTTGGCTACCCTACTCTGGGGGACGGGAAAGAGGGAGGTGTACCCCCAATTTTAGAATACGCTTCTACCGCATGGCATCCGGCAACCGAATTAAATATCGATTAATTGTAGCCTGCCCAGAAACGGCGCCGCCCGGTTTGTTACAGGTGATTTTAACTTCACGAGAAGATCAAACGATATTTTTAAATAGTTTGGGTGGCCCTTACTTTCGTCAAGAAATAAATACCTCGGATTATGTCACTTTTACATAATAAACGACCGAAGAGAGATAGAAACGAAGAGAGATAGAAAAAAAAATCAATTACATAGAAGAGTCAAGCTACTTTTAATTCCCAAAGGGCCATTCTTTGAAACTACGCAACACATATACCGAATAAACGCTCTTGAAACAACATTTTTTCTAAAACAATATATGAGCGGAACAACCTCCTGAAGCCGATTGTTACCACACCGCATTAATTGCTTCCTTTTCGTTTAAAAGGTGTGGGGTCTCACACATGCTCTTGGGACAAAGGAACGACAACACAGTAGTGCAAACAATCAAAAGGGCATTTATTGCACCTTTCATACACTAATTCACACTAGCCGAATTACAACCAATTGAACATTCACACGGGCGCGCGACAAATCAAGGAAGTCCGACTCACCGCGACCCGATAGCGAGCGAATACGTTCGCCCCATGCTATGACACCATCGCCTAGTCGTTCACGTGTACAGTCCCGCGAACGGTGGCGCGCTCGAACGATCCGTGTTCGTCCATACCGGTGTCCTGCTCTTAGCCTCGTGCGACGGTCGCGCGAAGCGGGCCGGTGCACGCGCTGAGCGTTAGTGCGTGTTGGCCGCCGATCCCAACCCAAAGAGGCCTTCGACCTTTTTCTCCCAAGTCACCCCGCCGTTCGGTGGCGTCAGAATCGCGACACTCACGCCATCTCTCGCAACGCGCCGCAACCACTACGAGCGCCTCCGGCGCCCAGCCGCGCGGTGAAGCCGGACCACAGGAGACGCGTGAGAGTCGCGCATCCCCACAAAGGGTATCTCTTAATATCGCCTCGCACTTGTTTCCACTACTGTCATGATGTCGAAGACGGTTGTCCTGCCTATATATTATGTATTCAGTTATTTTTGTTGTTATGCTCTTTGAAATTTATTGCGATTGTGGACCGCAATTTGTATAACCTCATCAGCCTACTTTCAGTGATTGTGCCCCCCCGCCCTACAACAATGCACCTAACGGGCGCTGTAGAGACCTGTATAAATAAATAAATAAATAAATAAATAAATAAATAAATAAATAAATAAATAAATAAATAGATAAATAAATAAATAAATAAATAAATAAATAAATAAATAAATAAATAAATAAATAAATACCCGCCGTGATTGCTCAGTGGCTATGGTTTTGGGTTGCTGAGCACGAGGTCGCGGGATCGAACCCCGGTCACGTCGGCCGCATTTCGATGGGGGCGAAATGCGAAAACATCCTTGTACTTAGATTTAGGTGTACGTTAAAGAACCCCAGGTGGTCCACATTTTCGGAGTCCCCCACTACGGCGTGCCTCATAATCAGATCGTGGTTCTGGCACGTAAAACCCAATAAATAAATAAATAAATAAATAAATAAATAAATAAATAAATCCCTTAAACCGATACGTGTGCTACTGCGGCTCGTGAAGTCGACAGACCTTAGTGAGTGACTGCAGTGTCGATGTGCACTTAGGTTGAAGCGTTAGCCTCAGTATTATCTCTCCTTTCTTTGTTTTATTTATTTATTTACTTATTATTACTTCAAGGGTCCAATCCAAGGAACTTTACATAAGCAGTGGGCATAAATAATGACGGAATCGATGGAAGCTGTGTTCATGATGCAGATGAGTCAGCTTCATCGATAGCAGTTTTGAAGAGCGGAAGATCGCTGATGATTGCTAGTTCATTCGCAAGGCCATTCCAGTCTCGGGGGGTGCGCAGAACTTTCTTGCCCTTGCGTAGGGTAGCAAACCGACATTTCCTCTTCCCATTTTCGTTCTCTCTCTCTTCCATATCAATCACGGCTAATCACTTCTGGCGGGTGTGCCTCTGTTATTGTGGCACTCAGCAAAAGCACAACAGCATGTTGACAACTTATAAACATCATTAAATTTGGATCACAGATTTCCAGTTAAAGAAATATGGCATTGGTTGTATCGAAAAACAAGTGGCACAGTATCTCGGCTTCTGGTATGCAGCACTGAGTGTTCAGAAGAAAACTGTCTGTGAGCCATTAGTTTCATCGCGTTACTAGTTGTGCACAGTGCGTCACGACAATGGGGATAATAAAAGAAAATACGTTTCTGTGACGTTGATCTACGTACTTCGCCGTTTATTTTATTATTTATTTTATGTTTCCCGAGGGTTGGCATATTTACCAGTGTCGGCTAGTCCTTTCGCTTGGCTTAGTCTTGTCATGATGCAAAATTAATGACTATAGAGAGAGAGAGAGAGAGAGAGAGAGATAACTTTATTTAGGGAAAATAGGGTTAAGGGGGCCGGAGGGTGGGTCCTTAGTCCAGGACTCCAGTGGCCACCGCCACACGCCGTGCCTGGTCGAGGAGGCTCAATTGAGTCTCCAGGTCAGTCCGGGCGAGGATGGCTGCCCAAGGCTCCCTAAAGGAATTTTGTGCTAAACGGGGTGAATTTGAATTTTGGGGTCGTGATTGGCACTCCCATGTCACATGGGGCAAGGATGGCCTCCCCCCACACCAGGGGCATTGACTGGCATATCTGGTTGGCCAGATGGCATGCCATCGCCCCAGATGTGGGTAGGTGTTTGTCTGGATTTTTCTGTATAGCCGAACCTCCTCCACTGTTAATTGCGGGTTTGGCGCGGCGAGTTCTTGGCGAGAACGACGTTGATGTTCTAAGACATCGCATGCTAGTATTTGATTGTTATTTCCGATTGGGGTGTCATTCCTTGCTCGGATTGAAGTCTCGCGAACAAGAGCGTCTGCTCCTGTGTTACCAGTGACACCAACATGCCCCGGACACCATACAATGTGATGTTCTTGTGTTAGTCGATCGCCCAAGATGTTAAGGGCGATCCTAGGGATTCTTCCGTGGAGGAAGAGTCGGCAGGCCGCCTGAGAGTCCGTAAGGACGTAGGCGGGCCTGTCTTCTCCCTCCCGTGTCTTTATTGCCAGGGCCACTGCAGCCGCCTCCGCTGTGCTGGTGCAGGCTGTGCGGACTGAAGCTGTTGTTATGGTTCTTGGAATACCGGAGGGTCCCGAAGCAGCCACGATAACGTGTCCCTTAATGTTCTGTGCTGCGTCTGTGTATATTGTGTCGGGGTTATTGCCGAATCGTTTTTCTAATTGTTTGGCTCGGGCATTACGCCTGCCTGAATGATATTTTGGGTTAATTTTTGGGGGGATGGGGGAGATCTTTAGTTTTTCTCGCATCTCCCTCGATATGTCCACTAGTTCGCTGCTGCAGTATTGTGGGTTGATCGGGTATCCCAGCTCTTCTAGGACCCTCCTGCCCGCCTGTGACATATTAAGGCGTTCTCGTTGTGTGACCATTGTCATTGCTTTGAGTTCTTCAAATGTGTTGTACACCCCAAGAGCCTCGAGTCTCTCCGTGAATGTCCCCAGTGGTAGACCCAGGGCGGCCTTATACGCCATGCGTATTAGGATGTCTGCCTGATCTGTCTCTTTACGGTTAAGCTCGTGATACGGGAGGCTGTAGGTAATTCTGCTTATTGCGAAAGCTTGAACTAGTCTTAATGCGTCTGATTCGCTTAGTCCTCTCCCGTTCCGCGTAATTCTTCCTATCATTCGTGTGATTTGTTTTACTGAATTCTTTAGAGTGTTTAGGGTATGGTCTGCTCTAGTATTGTGTTGTATCCACAGCCCTAAAATCCTCACTTTTCGGGATTCTTTAAGTGTCGAGTCTCCAAGCTTCAGTTCAGCCTTTTCAGTTTTGTTGTAATATTTTCCGTGCACCGTAATGCATTCTGATTTTTCAGGAGCACATTTCATTCCGTTCTCAGTGGCGAAATCGTGCACTATGTTTATGGCGTTTTCAAGAACTTGTTCTTTTGTTCCGATTGAGCCTTTTGTCGCCCAAAGAGTAATGTCATCCGCATAAAGGGCAAAATGCAGATTTGGACACTTTTCCAGCCTATGGGCTAGATTATTCATCCCCAAGTTGAACAGTAGGGGTGAGAGGATGGCACCTTGTGGTGTGCCCCTATTTGGCATATTGAAAGCGCCGGATCGGGTTTCTCCTATGCCGATAGTAGCAGTTCTATTCCCCAAGAAAGATTTGATATAATTGTAAGTCTTTTCACCGCACCTAGTTTTCTCAAGTTCTTTCAATATTAATTCGTGCGCGATGGTATCGAATGCGCTTTTGAGGTCTAGGGCCGCTAGTAAATGTTCACTACCTGTTGGAATGTGGCTCAGTACCTCTTCCTTCAGTCTTAGGAATACATCTTGTGTCGATAAGTGTGGCCTGAAGCCATACATATAGTTTGACAAGAGGTTATTGTCTTCTATATAGTTTCTAAGTCTTGTGTGGATGACTCGCTCAAAAAGTTTTCCCAGGCAAGACGTGAGTGAGATCGGCCTGAGGTTTTGTATGTTACGAGCCTTGCCGGGTTTAGGTATCAAAATGATTATAGAAATTCACATGCCATTGAGTGTACTGTGACCTTTCGAAGAAGGAATTCGTAAAGACGACCTGATAATTCGTATAACGTTCAACAGGCTTGCGAAAGTGTTTACGTTCGCATTTTGTGTCACAAACCAAGCGGACAAGTGTGCGCAGAGGGACCACAGTACGGCGCACTCGGAGAAAAGCTCGAAATAAAAATGCAAAAAAAGTATACCTTTCTTGTTTTTAACATTACTTTTGCCCCGGTCAATTAGTGGTCTCGGAATAAAAAGGAAGTGAAGTTCGACTTACTACACCTTGAGGTGTAGCAGGAAGGACCGCGGAGAACGAGGAAAACAGGGTGTTCAACTGAATCTCGTATAGCAGCAGCAGCAGCTTTTAACGCTATAGATTTAAAATGATCCTGCTTCGATTGCGCCTGCGAGCCAGCCACCCACGCGACGCTTGTCGCAGCCGCCATCTGTTCGCACGACTATCGAAGCCCGGCCGAGAAATCAGCGAAGGAGTTCGATCCGTTAAAAAGGTATCACCCACAAGCGGCAACGGCGTCGACCCAACGACGGTCGGTCCCGGCCGGCCGGCATGCCTGCTGCTGGCCAGTACTGATCGGGCCACCGATAGTTCGCTCCGGTTACCTTCATTTTGCTCAGCGCCCTGCGAGGTCTTAGTAAAACAATAAATGTAGCACCGAAGAGTTGGTAGGCGAGAAGAGGGCAAAGAAAAAAAGCGAAAGAAACGAGAACGTCTGTGGGCGCAGCTCGTGCGCCGAGTTGGCCCTGATGTCGTAATACTCCCAAAAGCTCTCTCGCTGCGGCCGCCAAGTTTCCTTCCGACTCTGTATACCACGTGACCACCGGAAAATAGTTTCTCCTCTGCGGAAGACGGCGGCGGTCACGTTCGTTTCCTCGTGAGTCACTTGATGTTTCGCCGCAGGCTTTTACAAGCAGGCATGTCCGAATACCAGGCCAGGTGTTGTGAACAGCGCCGGCGCCTCTCGCCTTCCGACACGTTCTCTCTCTCTCGGTGTAGGCAAATATACGAGCGGAGTGGCGTCGTTCATTTCGAGCTGTCAACGGCTGACAATTCTGTGCACTGGCTTCATGTATTCGCCACTTTCGATGCTATTGTCGAAGCTGTCTTAAGGTTGCCTCAGTAATAAAAGCGGCAGATGCTGACGAAAACCGCGTGAAAGTAACGCCGAAATATTGTAAAGCTAGTCGAGCGCCATAGTGACCCCATTTCGCAGTCCAATAAGGAACCTAGATTACAACCGAAGTGAACCTAGACCATAAGGCAACCAGGAATAAAGCGACCAGGATTACGAGCAACTTAAATGTTGTGTACAACATTTAAGTTAGGCATTTAACTAGCTTCAACGCTTCCACTCTTCAACTAGCTCCTCCGAAAACATTCCCTGCCACTGAAGAAAAAAAAAACTTTGCTTTAATATTTGCAGTGGCTCCGCGTGCGATGAGACCAGCTTTCGCTATCATCGAGGACTACAGATATGGGAATCAACATGCGGTGTTCCCGAAAAAAGAAAACCCGAAAGTACCAAATAATGAGCTTTATACTATAGCAATCTAAGCCTGGGTTCGTACACCGGTGTTCTTCGAGTCCTTGAATTCTCTACTTATTTCGTAAACCAGAAGAGTCCAAATGGGGCTACTAATAAAATTTTGTGCCGTCGCTTGATAGCAACGTACGCCCACGGTGGCGAAGGAAAGCTATATTGGCGCATGTCAAGCACAAGGTTGCCGATGCATATAAATGAGAAAACAATCGTGAGAAAGAGAGAGAGAGAGAGAGAGCAGAACTAAGAAAAGCGTGATAGTTAACCACGAAAAAATCCAGTTGACTACCCCGCGCTGACGAGATAATGGTGCTGTTTAAAAGTTAACAGGGTTTTCTTGCCTTTTGGTTGTTGTTCGTGTTCCTTTTCTATAATTTCTTTATTGCCTTCATGAAATGGGTGGAATAGCGCAGGTGGAGAGCTGCTACGAACAGTTAGGGAGTGTCCCTGATGGCCTTTATTGAAAACAGCTTATTCTTATTGCGAAAGCTTTGGCATGAACTTGGGTTAGCTTGTGTTGAAAACCTAGCTCTTGTGTATGCGGGTGGTGTCGGCCAATTATGATCATCATCATCAGCAGCAGCCTATATTTATGTCCACTGCAGGACGAAGGCCTCTCCCTGCGATCTCCAATGACCCTTTTCTATGCGCTAGCTGGTTCCAACTTGGGCCTGCCAATTTCCTAACTTCAATCCCCCCCCCCCCCCCTAATTTCCTGACGTCCTCAATAGCGCTTCTCTTCTCTTGGCACCCATTGTGTAACTCTAATGGTCAACATATTTCCTCTTTATTATGTTTCCTCCATTTATCGCCACCCTTCCAAGCCGAGTGGAAAATCGTAATACATTTAAGGCGCGCCAGACTGCACAGACCAAACCCTTCGCTGCAACTTGGACCTCCGGCTGGGCTGTACCATCGCGTGTCGATCGTGGTAGGGGTTTGCCTTCACGAAACTAACTGGAATGGCTGACTATCCTATGTTCTATGACCATGCATGATCTATGTTCTCCTGCGGCTGCGAGGAAAACATGGACAACCTATTGTGCCACTATTCTTCATTTGACATACAAATACAATCAATGTCCAATGTATAGCAGCGACTAGATTATCGTGCAGTGACCATACCAGACGCTACTGTAACACCATCCTCACCGATCATCGGCCTAAAAGGCGGTAAAGGCACTTTTGTGCGTTTTGATGAGTGTCTTTGAATGACTGGCTGTTCAGTGGCTGTTGATGTTTTTGAGTGGCTGTTTACTGGCTGTTGAATGGCTGTTGAGAGGCTGTTGAGTGGCTGTTGAGATGCTGTACAGTGGCTGTTTGAAGGACTGGCTGTTTGAGTGACTGCGTGGTGCTATATGTGCTCGTGTACACGCTCACCGCTTTCCTCTCTTTCTCTCTCTCTCTCTATTTATTCTATTGTCTCCCTCCCCCAGCACAGGGTAGCCGATCTGACGCTTTTCCGGTTAACATCCCTGTCCTCCCCCTTTCATTTCTCTCCTGACCCCTCCCACTCTAAGGTTTGTGTCCCAAACCGGTTTCTTTGCTCTGGCTGGTCTCCCTGCCTTTCTCGTTTCTGCATGTCTATGTCTTGTGTTGTCCTTACCGTAGAAATTGACACAATCCTTGCATAACTTACAGTTTATGACACAAAGCAGGTTTCAGAATGATTAAGCAGACAGAAAAGGCAAATATACGCAGCGAACACAGACAATATTAACAAAAATGTAGCAAGGTTTCATAAACATCGAACAGAGAATGTAGCAAGATTGTCATGCATTTCATTCGTACTATGTAAACAAAATGAAAAAAAAAAGATTATGCGTGACGAACCTTTGCGTCAAGCGTCCATTTGTCTCTAGCCGGAAAGTATACGGGGTGCATAACTATAAATGCACCAAGAAAACATACAGACAAAAAAAGAACAAGCGCAAAAGCAAAAACACAGCAGTGACTTGTTCTCCAATTTATAAATGTGCAAGCAACACGTTGAAAATTCTTCACATAATCTCGCAGTTTTCAATATGTGTAAGACAGCCTTCTCTGCCTTTCGAAACCAGCATGCGAGAATCCCATACTATACAGAAACATCAGAAAGGGCATAAATCAAAGAGGTCGTTCAATGCAATTTGTCACGGCGCAGCTGCTTATGCCTTTGTGATATGGCGGGTGGGGCAACAGAAAGCAATGATGCACACTCACAACCAGAAGCGACGGAAAAATAAGGTAGACAGATTTATTCGCACATGGCCTGCTGGCCACATAAAAGATATTGATGAAAACGTATCAGTCTCTGTTTCCCTCAATCTCGCGCGCGCGCACACACACACACACACACACACACACACACACACACACACACACACACACACACACACACACACACAAACGCGCGCGCGCGCGCGCGCAACCATGTATACAAAGTAGTACGAATGGCCTGACGCTGCACACGCGTTACAACCTAATCTGCGTGCAACAAACCAGGGACTACAACATCCGGCCAGCGTCGGGAAAGCAACCCCTACAGGGGCAGATCACCGGCGCCGCTCCGTTGAGACCTGGGCACCACATCGGCCGCTCGCGGTTTCCGGCGGGAGAGCAGGGAGGGGTGTGGCGGCCACTTTCGTTTTACATCATTTCCTTGTTCTTTCCTCTTCCAGGGAGCAAGCAGCTGCCGTTCACACGCAGTGGGCGCGCGCACGCACGCGCGTTTTTACGATCCGCTGCTGCCACCGCGGTGGCCGACCGACGCCGCCACTCCAACGCTCCCGTGAGCGTTGCCGCTATCGGTCCGGCATCTGACCGTGTTCCTCTCTGCCGGACCTCGTCGCCTCCCCGTGGCGATCGCGCGAGGCCCCTGCGGGCTGCAGCGTCGGTCTCACCAAGCGGGACGGTGCGCGCATAGCTCACTCTCGGTGCAGTTGCGTGCACTGCTGCGTTGAGCCGAGGTTACGCTATTGACGTGCCAGGTGTCCTATACTGCCATGGCGCGGTGTTTGGGGCATTGTGCTACAACCCACGTAGCTGAGACTTCAATCCGCGGTGCAGATTACCGCTTTCAAATTGGGATGTCGTCTAACCTTCTAATAGAATTTTCTTGTTTTTTTATTTTTCTGGCGTCTTGCAAAAAAGAAATGTCTTTATTCTGCATACGGCACGGTAGTAAAGCATGCCGTGTTTACTAAGATTCTCTAAAACATAATACATGGCATAAATGAAGTTTGCAATCTATGCATCTGAATTTAGGCAGTCACTCGAATTTCTTCACTGTATAGCCTTTTTAAAAATCCTAGATACCAAGCATCGTTTTCCAACTGTGAGAGTAAGACGTGTATATGTTACTGACCGACACATTATAACGTAATCCGTGTTTCCCACACTTAAACCAATTTTTTTCGTATTCTTTCACGTAGCGAAATCGTAACGAAGGCCTTGAATAGGTCAGAAATGCCTTGGTAAGCAGACATCAACGCATGTCATTACACATCTGTAGATTTCCACAAATCTCTAAAGCTTAGGAGGAAGAGGAAAACAAGAGGTGAAAGGCAAAGAGGTTAACCTGATCAAGTGTCTGGTTGGCTACTCTGCACAGGGGATGGGGTAAGGGCAGAAAAGATAAGAAAACAAGACAACAATTAAAAGAAAGAAAGAAAGAAAGAGAGAAAGAAAGAAACGCATCATTTCTCACATTCTACAGTTTTTCAATGAGTCCGGTTTCTTTTTAAAAAGCACACTAGCGCTTATTTTAAAGCAGTGCGTGCCGACGTCGACTGGGCCCAGGGTCCAAGAATTCTGGCTTCCGTAAGGGGACGGTTGTCACTCTTGTCGAGCGTGGTCCTGAGGAATTAACTACGTTGGCCTACTTCTACTTCTCAGCGTTGCCTTGGGAATCAACTATACTTGTGCGTGAAAAGCACAATGCTTCCAAATTTTAGCCTCGTCCTACAGACTGTTAGGCTTTGTCGCCCACGAATCGACTGAAGCTGGTAGGTTGAGATAAACGTGCACCATGACGAGTCCTGCCACGTCCTGTTAACCTCCCTGCCTGTCCCATCCCGTTAATTTATCTATATCTATCTATCTCTCTCTTTACCATGCGACGAGACTTGAACCCCTTCCGCCCAGCGACGACGTTAGCGATGTTTCCGAAGCCTTGTGAGCTTACATGTAAAGCAATAATGGTAAGTAATTGCGCGGCCCTTAGTGAGTGCGACCCTTCCACAGTCCAGGATCAATACCACAGAGAAGACGGAAAGATGAAACCTTTGAAACCCCATGTACAGTCCTCATGACGTTTTACTGTCGTACGTTCATGGCCGAAATGTTCAACTGCAAAGCCGCATTCGAGCTTCCATTAGGAATGCTTCGTAACAGGAGAATTTATATTCCTTCGTTGTTGTCTTGTGCATGTGTGCTTGCGAGAGTGCGATCGTATACGCTCGTGTTAGCATAGCCAAATTTCACCTAAGGGTCCGGTACATCACAAGTAGCTTTCCTAAGTTTCGGTGTTTGTCATGACCAAACGTCGACGTTGCTATCCCTTTACCTGTCTATCTATATATTCCAGCCTTTTAACTTTATGTGCTCTTTTTGCGCAATCTAGGGAAAGTGAGCAGGTCTTCCGTGAGAGGTCACTCGGTGCTCGTAGCGCGCGGTTCGAGCAAAACAGAGCGGCATGCGGGTCTCCGGTATAGATTAGATCGACTCTTTCTTTCACCGCCTCGGGGGCCGGCCGTGACGGGGTGTGCCGGCGCGTCGGTATTGACCGTACTGCACGCAATTGCCACGCAGGTACTACTCGGGCTTCTTACCATGCAGAAAGCACGCGCGTGTGTGCGTGCGTGAGATCGCGCGGGGTGCCGGGAGCGCGCGCGCGCGCGTGCGAGATTTATCTGCCCCGCAGCCACCGCGCCCGTGTTTGTGCGAGATAAGTGGTCATTTTTAATTTCGCAAACTTTTCTCGGCCTCCGTCGCCGCTGCCTCGGAGCGGAAAAACACTGATGGAGACAAAGTGGCCGGAGCGGTGTAAGGAGCCGCCCGTGGCACGCAGTGCCCCTTCAGCCGTAGCCCCCGGGGTTCTGACGGTGACCCAAGGTGTCGAGCCGGAACGAGCCCGAGGCTCGGGATGGAAATGGAAGGAATGAGAGAAATTAAATAAGAAAAATAGAAGGAAATCACGCAGAAAGAAGGAAGGTATGAACGAAGAAGGAATCTGGAAAGGGGAGGAATTAAAGGGGTCCTGAACCACCCCTCGGGCTCTTTGAAAAAACACACTCCGCGGGTAACATACGCTGCTGTGAACATCTCAGCAAACTTTTGCAGTCGTACGCGGCGCGTCGAGCTCGCAAGTGGAGCGCGAAGTCACCTTTTTCTCAAACGCTCGCTTTTCAACAGTACCCTTCTCCTCCTTCTTTTCGGGCTGCGTTATTTCGTTATGTAGCAGATTCCCATATGCGGCTGCGATTTGCTGATAGATGACATCAATCAAGAAGGGTGTTTGGATCAGTGCGCTTCTACCTACTGTTACTGTGTAAATTTGTTGACGCAGTTCAATAAACAGGTTGAAGTAAGCGAAACTCTGCTTTCCCATTTTGATAAGAATTGCGTAATTCCGGAAGAAGCCGACTATCGTCTGTTCACGCTCGTCCGCGGCCACCCGCGAAAGAATTAAACTTTGTCCACATCGCTTATCGGTGTCGTAGTCATCGCGTCTCGTTCATTTCGACTAGTTTTTAACACTAAACTAGCCTCGAACCACGCGAAACTTAAGGTCAGACCACACGTAAGCTTGCCAGAGCGCGCTCACTCCTGGCCGCTCCTAAAGTCCCTATATAAGAAAAGTACCGCCGTCCTTTGATCAACGCCGCTTCTCTCTCTCCTGTATCTCCGATTGGACGACGATACCGCGTGCTTTCACTTCTTTATATATTTTTTTCCGCCTCAGAGCCATGTTGAAAGTCTTATGCGCAGCCGCAGTCGCAGGCGGCAGCGGCGGCACGCGCCTGGCCTGAAAGCTTCAACGCGGACTTTCTAGGTGCACCACCGTCGACTTGCTTTCTCAAGCAAAAAGTAAACAAAAAAACAAGTGCTTTAGGAGAGGAGACGGCGGAGGAAAGAGTAGATGGCGGTACTTTTCTTATAAAGGGACTTTAGCCGCTCCTGGCTAGACGCCTTGGCAGATTTCGCTTCGTATTGAGCTATTGATAGCGCTTCAAAATGCACAAGTTGGATGTGGCTACTATCCGTCGGTCAAGCCGGTGCAGGAGAAAGCCGGTCTGCCTCACGTAGCACGGCCACATTAGAGGACATGAGCGCGATGCGCGCACTCGAGCCCTGTTGTGCACAAAGCAAACGCTGCGCATACGCTTTATTGACCCTTTTCGCGGCGATCCCGTGGGCGCTGCCATGTTTGATCACGTGGTGACGCGTCCATTGCTTGCCTCAACTGCCTCCGTTGCCTCCTTGTTTACAATGGAAGTGTATGACGCCGGCGCGGCTTAGAAAACCTCTGTTTTCGGAGATATCGTAGACGGTGACTAGGTGGACGACACGAAGCTTTGATCACAGCTTCAGAGAACATGCAAAAGCGCTTTCGGAGCTGATTAAGCTATGTCCAAACGGCGCAAGCAGCGATGGTGCTGTTCTAAAAGCGGGGCTAAATATGTATTCCAAGCTATCCAAGCTTTCCTATTATGAATTCAGTCAGGATTAGTGTGTTTTGCTCTTTGTTCTTTATTCGGCAAATACTTTGAAGCAGTGGCTTGTCAGTTTCTGACTCAGTGAAGTTCCTCGGTGCGGCCACAATCTGATTATTTTCTGCCTAATCGCTCGCGGGTGTGCTCAGTTCCGATAGATTTGTTCTTGCTGCGCAGAAGGCTTGAAACGTAGCTCTTGTGTACATTGTAATACCTTGTAGCAAATATATATTACAGCTAGTAACTCGCTTACTCTTGTAGACCGTCACGAAACATTCAGCTTCGACCATTCGTGCGCCATAGGTGTAATCCGTCATTTATTGTGCGCATACAGTGCGCATGTATTCGAGTGTGCGCCCATTCACTTATTCTTGATTCGTCGGCGATAGAGTGGGCGTAAGTTTTCCTGCCATTTTGGGACAGATGTGTGCAGATAACGTGCGCGAAACTTACTATGACAGGAAGCGGCGCTAACCCCTTTGTCATTGTTTAACGAGTTGTACTCACTCTTGCCGACGTTCTGGCGATGAAGCCCTTTCTTCGAAGGTTAGCGATACAAGGCTTGTGGATGAGCAAATCTCTGTATCCTCGAGGAAAGCCGTACATCACGAAATGCCGGTAACACGTTCGGACGGTTGCAGCAGCGGTCCGCGAACTCGGCCACACAGATTCATTCTATTACTTAACATGCCAGTCATTATTTTTGCAGCCAACTACTGCACACGTCTTCAATCCACATAATTCAATCTAGCATGATTGGAGCACAGTGTGTTAGCGAAAACTCAGTTGCATTTCCGACAGCTGATCGCACAGAAGCAAGGCAGAAGCGGTAATGGTTTCGCATTCGTGCGCGGTCGCTGAGGAGAGTCATGGCGCGCCGCCGTGAGCGCCATCTCGTTTCTCTAAAACAAACTGCTCCGCGAAAAGGGTCAATACTGTTGCACGTAGCGGCGGTGCGTTGTAGGCACGCCCGCCTCCACCATATAGCCTTCGCAGTCCAAGGCACTGAAGAAGGAGCAAATAACTCCGCTTCTGCTGAACGCTTTGAACTACTTTTTGGTGCAAAGTATTTAGGAAATAGTTTATTTAAACTTCCAGTGCATTTCTCGAATTTGATAAAAAAGTGGTTCAGGGCCCCTTTAAGGGGAACTTCAGCGAAAGAAAGGCCGTGTAGAAAGGCAGTAGGAAGAAAAATTAAGGCGACCAAGAAAGAAACGAATAAATAATTAAGAAAAGATTAGGTAATTAAAGGAGAGAGGATAGAAAGCGGGACAGAGAAAGAAGGAAATAGAAAAAGAAAAAACGGAGAAGTACACATAAGTGCGAAAACATAAGAAAAAAAAAAAGATGATCGTCCGACAGCACTGACTTTGGTAATTGTGGGTGTATTGTAACAGCACGTCGCAAGAACGCGTAAATCCAGGATTTTCTCTGTGTTCCATCAGATTTGTGCACACAGAGAGAATAGACTGGAGCCAAGAGATCACGAAAGAGAACGCTCATTGACAATCTTCGAATGATTCAATTCAGGCATGAGAGCGAGGAAGAGGGAGATTGAGGAGCAAGTTATGAAAACCCAATGATGCTAGCAAGTCTGTAGGAAATATCATCGTCGCTGCCGTCGTAATGATTGTCTGGATCGCAAATATCACCGAAAAATGGAGACTTTTCCCGAAAATGTCCAAAAGTCGTGGATCAAGTGAAAAGAACCTGCCCTTATCTTGCGTAATATGTATAGTCATCCATCCATCATATTCTTGCCACCCATGATTGCTATTTGCCGTTCTCGATATTCACTTTGTAGCTTTAGTAGGTCATCGGTGATCTCTCCTACGTCATTACACGATCTGCCCCTGTCTCCTTTTTTGCTCTTGATATCAGCCAGACTATTTAGTCGCACTTGATACCTCACTCATACTGATATTGTACTTTAAGCCATGCACAAGCCAGTGCTACTAAACATGGCATGACACTACCCATTCGCATCAATTTGGCGCAATAATCTCGGCACAAATGGCTCCTTTTGACAAGTACACAACCGTGCAATCTGAAACTAATTACACGCTCATGTTCGCCAGGAGTCTTGAAGAAAACTTGCGCAGGCGCAGACGAGCTCCAAAGTATCAAACAGCCTCAAATATACAATTATAACTTAATACCAATACTTATAAAACTTAATAATTATACCTTATAACAAAAAAATGGAAGAGAGGAAACGATGAGAAATCGGGTTCGCGTTCACTTTTACCTCGACCTTTTCCTTGATGTTCATGCGATCAAGATAATAAGGTAGTTCGTGTACTCATTAACTCATCATCATCATCCCCATCATCATTAACTCATCAAATAATAAAAACAGTGCAGAAGTTAAATTAGCGTATAAGGTTGACGTTCATCGGCAATCTCATATGAGGTTCGTTTCTATAGTCAATCTTCAAAAAATATATATATGTAGGTGTCGGTGTCATAGACAGTGCTTCCGTTCACAGACACACTTAACTGTTTGCTACATAAAGATGCGTGATGTGATCTTGCGCCACAAAACGATTGAATAAATTCATAACAGTTGATCAAGGCTCGCAGAAAAACGTGGCGTGCAGCCGAAGGTTACTTCTTATAGCATGCTACCCATAGGAATTGGTTGAAGCAAAAAACACACAGTAATATCTAAGCCGATACGATGTACGGCTAGTTGTAAGGAAAGGCGCATTCAGCTAATTAAAAAAAAATATGCGGTTTTACGTGCCAGAGTCACGATCTGATTATGAGGCACGCCGTAGTGGGGGACTCCGGAATAACTTGGACCACCTGGAGTTCTTCGACGTGCACCTAAATCTACGTACAGGGGTGTTTTCGGATTTCACCCCCATTGAAATGTGGCCGCCATGGCCGGGATTCGATCCCGCGACCTCGTGCTTAGCAGCCCAACACCATAACAGCTAATTTCAACCAGGTCCCAATATATTCCAGTGGACTTCATAAGTCGGAACTTATAGGTATCAGACGCGTCGCAGGTCGTGTCGGACGACGCGCCCATACCACGGTTTCCCAGCGCATATCGACCACTACGGAGGCATTAGCTGCAAATCTTCCATCAACAGCACCGAATGGGCCACGCGCGCCGAACAGCGATATCAAGAGTCTGGACGAAATGAAAGAAAGTACCGCTCTTTCCTGAGTGAATTCTGTCTGGGCACGCTTCTTTCTGGCGCCCTCAATTTGCTGCATCGCGCTTCCGGCTTCCAGTAGTTTTCGCAGGTTACTCGCCGCGGTTGTACAATAGCAGCCGTGATGGTCGACTGACACTGTAGCGCTGCGACTCGGAAAAAAGGCCGAAGTGCCTTAATGGGTTTCGGATAGCGGCGTATAGATTAACAGGAGACGGCGAGCGAGTCGCGCGCGCGCTCTCAATAGCTCGTGCCGCGAAGCCCGGACGCTTTGCCCGCGCAATATTGGTCGAGACATCAAGATGACGGGTCTCGAGGACAGCCACCTGGGCAAAAGTGAAGTAGTGCACTTCGACGTCGCTACTTCCGCAAGTGGTAACGAAGGAAGACGTCGATCGGCGAAGCTGCAGCACCCACGCCACGGGCGTCGGTGAGACGGAGAGTGGCTCGACGACCCGACTACGGCATTATGTCACCTCATCCCGACGCGCGCACACAGACACCCGTCACTTCATTTTTGCTGGAACTCAGATCGCACGAGCGACACTGGAAGTGTGCCTCTCACGAAGACGCTGACCCATGGTCACACAGAGCTGTAGAAATTAGCATACACGGGTATGCATGTACAGAATATGAGGTCTGGCAAGGTATACCCGAGAAGGTGTTCGGGGTTCATTGTAGCACGTATACTACAAAGACCAGCTATCGCATTTTGTTAGTTTTTATGCGAGTCCGCGCCAGCGGGGCCGTGGGACTCCTGAAGACGATGTCTGTTCACTCAACGTTGTACAGGAAAGAAGAAATGTAAAGGACGTCTAGGAGGTGCTGCATGGAGAGGGGCTCAGACGTCGTTGTGACCGAGAGAAAGGGCAGCTTCCTCTCTCTTAGACAGCCTGTAGGGCATGCGCGACGAGAATGTGGCGCTGGAAGAATCTTTAAACAGGAATACAGCCCATCTTGGCTCTGGCAGCGTAAACGCCGCCGATGTTGAAGGCCCCTCCGTCGGAGGCGATACACGCGCCGAGGCACCGTGCGTATACTTCCTAATTTGCGCGCGGCTCGTTTAAGAAGCCGCTCTTACGCCCCGCGCGCTCGTTTCCGACGACATTAAATACTTTACGCAAACTCAGATATATTCCGCCAGTTCCTCGCTGGTCCCAGCGGATCTGCGAGGAAAGTTAATTCCCCGTCGACTCATCCTGACGGCGACGAAGGGGCGCTCCGGAGCCATCTGTGGCTGCCTCCGTTAAGTTTGTAACGAGATACGAGGGTTCGATTATTAGTGAAGCAATACGCGGCGTGTAAGTTTCGCTAACCAGAAGGCAGGACAACGCTATTTTTGTTTTGTGTCTGTAGCCGCTCGCTCTCTGCGTTTGCAAGGACAACATGAAGACGTCTGCGATCTCTAATGAACAGTAGCGCTTAACTAATCACTGATGCAAACTTGATCTGTTATTTCTTGCGAAAGATTGTATGGGTTGAATCTGTTTTTATATATTTAATCTAAAACAAACCAGTCGCACTTGGGGTTAACCTCTTTGCCTTTCTCTCGCCTTCTCTGTCTCGCTTTTTGATGCTTTGGTTTTCATTGTCTAATATTTGAACTTAATCTCGCGTGCTTCAGTTTACATTCAAGATTTTACTGACCCCGAGGAAACAGGCCTTTTGTTGACTTCATATAGATAACTAGCTGACCGCGATGACCATCTAGTCTGCCAATATACTTCATTTTCACTTAACTGCGGCGGGGAACGTCGCTGGCAAGACAAATACTTCTTTCGCCATGCAATATCTACGTTAGTGGTGATTTCATATTGCGGGTTAGTATGATCGGCTTCTTCGATCGCTTGCGGAAGCGCCGAAGGGCGTGCAAGCTCACCAGGGCCCTTTCCTTGTCACAGTAACACAGTAATAGAGATTCACTCTTACTGGGGCTACGCCCTGCTGCGTGAAATGATGCACGCGAAAACCACGGCATTCATTACAATCAGAGATATCCTGATCATCACAAATGCTATGAGGTATAAAACAGTTACTGACCAAAATGAACTGTGATGCAGTGAAAAACGATGAAACTGAACTATGAACTACGTCACTTGAAAGCAAAGAAAACTTTTTTCACACCTTTTCTTTCTTCACACGGGATAAGCAATGTCGCAACAACAACTGGTGTACCACCAACAATCCACTACCAGCGTTGCCCATGCACATTAGGCTCATCCAGTGGACACCATATCTGCGTGGCTTGTCGCACTGACGACACGATGGAACATTCGGCGACGGTATTGTTCAGCAACCAGCTTGCGGGGCCTTACTAAGAGGAGGTTGTCGAACGAGGCGCTTACTTTCTCTGCACCCAAAGAACAACTAGCTTAATGCGAGCCGCTCTAACGAAGACATAATCCCGAGAATCGCCGGAGTGTGAAGAACGCAACGTTTGATGTAAGGAGGGATCATGCAGGGCGACTATATATAGGAACGAGCAATCCTGCCCCATAAATTTCCGAAGCCCAGCTATTGAAGGTTGTTCGCTACGGACGCTTCGTGCCCAACCTTTCCCGGTGCCGCTACAGCCGTGCCTATCTTCTCCGCGGGCGAAGGGACTTTACGCTCGACCTGCAGAAGCGTCCACATCCCCGAGCGACCATCGCCAAGACGAGAGAAGACTCCTGGCCGCCATATCCTTTTACGGCCGCCCGGTCGGGGCGTAAAAGCAGCGGCCTGACGATATCGCAGATGCCGACGAGTTACGCGCTATACCCAAGATCGACATGGGCTGCGTGTTCTCGCTTGCCTGATCGCTTATGTGGCCTGTGCTGTCGTCGGGGGCAGGCGATATCGCGTAACTCCTCCGAGGGACCGCAGTCTGAGCGAATGCTGGGGCGGGCCGGACGCTACGCACCCTGCGGGCCGCTCGTTCGTGTTATGGGTTGTGCGCTGTCGCAGAGGAAAGCATGTACCGCAGTGCAAATGCCCGATAACCTCTGGTGCTCTAAAGGTGCATGACCTGGACGTGTAGCGTTCCAGCGTACTCTGCTACCACGTGCGCTTTTGCCTCCCTGGCAAGAAGCTACGCCTGCCTTCACTACCTCCCAATTCCATATACACGAGTGCGTGAGGCGATCTCCTTTTCCAACCAGCTGCTTAGGACGCTGGATCGCTGACTCTGTGGTCCATATCCACGCACACACTCCGCACCGTTCCTGTGCACAAATAACAGAATCATAAACGCAGTGATGTACTCTTGGGAGAAAAGGGACTGAAATTACTGACAACCAAAAATTTCAGAGCATGTTGATCCATTTTTATTTGTTCATATTTTTAGACACTGGCTGCAAAGTCAGTATTACAGCTGTTTGCCGCGTTGGAGCCGCTTATTGCTGTTTTTTAACAGCATACGAAGCCGGTATTTTCGAATTCTGCCCCGCACCCACGATTTAAAGCCCCTCACCAGGCTCCTCTTTGATGCGCAGTGGCATCCAACAACTGTTAGCTGTCCTTACCTTGCTTAAGTGCATTCTGCCAAAATTAGCAACACTGCCATTGAGGGACATCTCGAAAGGCGAAAGGACATGCCAGGCGCCATTAGCAATGCTGCAAGTACCAGGCTACAGCACACCGCTCAGGTCAACTTCTCTGCCTTCGTTTCGAATAAGTCCTATTTGTCTCTCTGGGAGGTTAGAAAAAGATGTGTCAAGTCATTCTCAGTGTAAGCTTATCATCCACTGCATAATGAAACGCGAAACTCTTCCGTAATCTTTCTCTCTGTATAGCGCCGACCTTCTTCCAGAGAAGAATACTGCTTAATGCGAGCCACTTGTGAAAAAACGTAGCTTTGTGAAGTGGTGCTCGGAGATGTTTCAATTTACTTCATATATTCTGTAGCACGGGTGTGCCAAGAAAATCTTGTTTAACTTTAATTCTGTCACATATAAATAAAAAAAACATACAAAGATTAGGCACTTTCATATGGGATTGAAAAGCGGAAGGCAAGAGACCTTTCGACCATTTTTAAGCGTATATATCGTATTCTGCATGATACGTACAGTTAAGATGCGATAGGCATCCGACCTCAAAGTACCAATCAATATTCAACAGGGCGCTTTAACAATATATTTATGAGGTGTAACGTCCTAAACAAGCTAGGTGAAATGAACGACTCCATCGAGGAGAGTTCTGGGTTTATTTTAACCATTTGGAATTATTTAACCTGCTTTCAAAGCACAGTACGCGAGCGGTTTTGCATACTGGCCACATTTTAAGGTGGCCGTCGCTATCGGGAATCGAACCATCGGCACCTCTTGCTCAGGAGCAACAACAATGAAATACTAGTTAAGCCGGTTTGCTCGTGAGCACCTTCGACAATGCCGGGGATGACGAATTAGCGCTTAATCGTCAACATTAAACACGGCTCGTATCCAGTATAATTAGACATCATAGGATATACCGCGTAACCTTTCCGCGTCCTGCGAACGTTCTGACTGCTAAACTGCCGCATAGTAACAAGAGTAAACAAATGAAGTAGCCTAGCCTGTATTGGCGATGGCATGTCGTGCCGCGCTCGCGAAAACCAGCGGCCAACGAAAGCGCGCTGCGTATACAGTCGACGTGCGCCGTCGTTAAGATGCATGACACGTGACCGGCCAATGTCAGCGGCCTCGGTCGTTGTCGCATCTTCCCCTTCCGCGTACAGTCAGCCAGGTGCTTTTCTATATTTCTTTCTTTCGCGCCCTACGATCTGCGCCAGCATTTCGCTTTGTTTGTTTGTTTCTTTCTTTCTTTCTTTCTTTCTTTCTTTCTTTCTTTCTTTCTTTCTTTCTTTCTTTCTTTCTTTCTTTCTTTATTTCTTTCTTTCTTTCTTTCTTTCTTTCTTTCTTTCTTTCTTTCTTTCTTTGCGTCTAGCGATACGGAGGAAGAGCAAGCCGGTTTCGTTCAAATGCACCCTTTGGCACGGATTCTTCTCGTCCATCTATTTGGCGGCTGTAATCTGGATTACTGAAACTAGCTTTCGACAATGCAGACATTGTTGTTTGCGCCGCCGATTTGAGCACTGCTTCTCTTCTAAACTTGCAAATGGTGCTTGAATTAAAGCATAATACAGTCGAGCGCCTCTACAACAAAATTATACGTATAACGAAGGAATAATTATGTCCCGGTTCTGTTATGAGCTGTGCGGTGTGCGAGCTTTATAACAAAGTGACCTGTATAACGAACTATTACGGAGGCCCCGCGCACTTTGTTATGAAGGCGTTCGGCTGTACCTCTTAGGGCCCATTCACACTTGCGACTAGGCGAGGTCGCGCGACCAAGTTAGTCGCAAAGCGACCAGTCGCAAGTCGTCGCAAATGGTCGCTTTTTTCGAAATGCGACAGTTTCGGGCCAGTCGCTCAGTGCTCGATCTTTCAGTCGCGCGACCGCAGTCGCAGAACAGCTGAACCAATCAGATGCTCAGGAACAGGACGTCCGTATATACGCCGACGCTTATTTTACGCGGCGATGCCATTTCAAGCAGACGTGAACGACATATCGGGAGACATTTCGGTTTAGCGATTCGTTGTGTCGCATTTGTGAGAGTGAACATCGTTCGTCTTGAGTAGCTTTCTGGTCGCCAGTTGCAATCGATCGTGGGACGTCGTCTAGTCGCAAGTGTGAATGGGCCCTTATTCCGCCAGCAGTAGCAGCTGTAACGTGTCCAAGCATCGATCATTATGCAGTGGCGAGGAGCGCAATTTTTAGTTATTATTATTTTATTATTTTCTCTTGATATACCTTGTGGCCCGCTATTCTTTCCTACGTATAAATGAAGTTGCACGCGTAAAATGGTAGTAGAGATTATGAAAGAAGCGGTGGTGAAACCAGATAATTTGTTTTCTGGCCTGACAAAAATATGCAATGCCTACAGTTAAAAACTAAAAAAAAAATTATACGGTTTTACGTGCCAAACCACAATCTGATTATGAGGCACGCCGTAGTGGGGGACTCCGGAATAATTTGGACCATCAGGGCTTCTTTAACGTGCACCTGAAAATCGAAGTACACGGGTGTTTTCGCATTTCGCCCCCATCGAAATGCGGCCGCCGTGGCCGGGATTTGATCACGTGACCTCGTGCTCACGAGGTCACGGGATCAAATCCTGGCCACGGCTGGGCTGCTATAGCAGCTCAACACAGAGTCACTAAGCAACTACGGCGGGTCAACGCGTACAGTCGATCCTCATAACACAAAGAAATTGGTGGTTCTGCTTTTTGAATGTCGCTACTCTGGATCGGGCCTGATTTATACATTTGCTAGTATACTTCACTGAAATAAATCTCTCATGCTTCATGCAGTGCATGCGCTACTGTGAATACGCACAGAGAGTTCCATGGTTCCGCTATTGTTCATGCTTTCCAGCCTACACTGGAAACTTCTTTTTTTGTCCTCCCACAGCGCACTCGGTTCACGGCAGAGACTTACTAAACAGATATAGCAATTCTCGTAGACTAAACCACTGTTTACTTGGCATCCCATCAGGCTGTCTCGCGCGCTGTTTGCAATAATGAGGTTTCAGTTGTTTCGTTGTTATATTGCTGCTTAACCTTACAATCCAAGCCAATGTAATTATATGCGCGGCTGGTGTAACGTAGCTTGATGGATTTTCTGTCGAGCATAAGTAATGCAGATGCATTGAATCAGTCCACGCGAGACTTTTCGAAGCAGAAAACTCGATATCTATGCAGACGACTTCACCAGCGTCATAGATATCAACGTGACACGCGCTCCTTTCGTTGGTTCTGTGTCGTCGCAGCCCGATTGTAATGCAAATCGCTATGTTAAGCGCCGTTCCCCGCAGGAGGATGCGCCACTTTGCGATCAATGAGAAGCCGTCGATGAAAGCCCAAGGAAAGGCGAAATACCCCTGTCCCCCTTTCCTGCGTAAGTTTTAACTCTGGGCGAAGTAACCAAGCTCGGTCGTGTTTCACCAACGAGTGACGCAGGTTAAAGGTCAAAACACTAGACGTTAGAAACAATTCACGGTGGCGAATACCGAAGATTCGACAGCAATAAATGAATGAATAAATAAACCTGCCAATTAAGCCAGCAGTGCGACAGGCATGCTCGGCGCGTTCAAGCGAACGATGAAAAAACAAAAGCATTCGTCAGCACAAAGTGGTTACTTAGAGAAACAACCTTGCAGGAAGAATTAAAACCGCGCCCGATGGCATGCCGCGATACGGCGGGGCTAAGGCAGATCGAAAGCCGCAAAATTGAGCGACGCCCTTCTTTTACTATTTCTTTCTTTCTTTCTTTCTTTCTTTCTTTCTTTCTTTCTTTCTTTCTTTAGTTTTCCGGCAGGTGCAAATGTGCTGGCCACTCACTCGGCAGGGGGATAAGACGCCCGCAGGTTCTTTTCCGTTCGAGAAGGTTCGACCGGCCAGAATGAAAGCAAATTAACAAAACTAGTGGTTGCAAGCTCGAATCGATGTTGATCGAAAAAAAAGAAGAAAAAAAAAAAGGACTGAACGAGCGACTTCGTGAGCCGTTAGCGAACGAGGTGGTGCGCAGAGATGGCGAGAGCGAGAGAGAGAGAGAGATACCGTCGCCGGCACAGTCACGTCACACGGCGTTCGAAGTCTCGGAGCGCGCTGCCAAACAAACGGTGCGCGAGAACAGTCCAAAGAGAGAGAGTGTGTGTTCCGCACCTACACAGCTCAGGCATGCCGGAAAAAGCGGGAAGGCAGCTAACAACAAATTGGCTCGAAGGCAGAGAGGTCGGTGTAGCAATTACGTCGCCACATCTCACTTCGAACCCCCTCCATTCCTAAATGGCGTACACTACCCGAACAGACTACAGACACACACACCCATCGCACTGAGCGGCGATCTCTCCTGAAGCTTAGAGAGTGAGCGGTGGTGGTGGTGCGAGCTTATAGTATAGCCGCGGGGGGCTTCTTACCGGACCATCGGTTTGCGTCTCACCCCTTTAAGAAAGTGGGACGCCCGCAGCGAATAAGTTCGCTCCGGCGTCAGTAGCGGTGGCGCGGGATCGCCGTTTAATGTGGAAACCCCGATTCTCGAAGGAGCGTGTCTATTACACGCACACACAGACAACGCGGGCGCGCGCGCGCGCGCAACAAAGAAATTTTGGGCGTGCCGCCGCCGACCAGCGGACCCACGCTTTCGCCTTTCTCTCCTCCGGCAGCCTTGCTCGTTGAATTCTCCTGATTTTCGTTTCCTTTTTGTCAAGGACTCGCGACGCGGCCTTCGTCTCTCCAGCGTCGAAATGGAGCCAGCCCGTGCCTGATCGCCCCACCTTTCCATCGTCCGCGCTGATCGGAGTGCCCCCCCCCCCCCCCCCCCCCCCCCCGCTCCCCCCATCAGCTGCTGGTCTTTTAAGAAGCCGCCCAGAGTGTCGCTCGCGGCGAATGGAGGGCGCGCGCGACGAGCACTGCAGCGACGTTATTAAGCCGCAAGCCTCTTTGATCCCGCCATAGTCGCTTCGCATGAACTTTGGTCTGTTTAATTCCCTGTGAAATTTTTTTTTTCGCGAGTATTACTTTCTTATTCTTTTGTTGATGCTGATGATAACCTCGAAGCCGGCGGAACGGCGCGCAGATTGCGCTCTTCGTCCCTTCATTGTTGTGGTCCTCTGGCACGTCCGCCGGATAGGAGCGCCATATGTTTGGCTTAGACGTTCAATTTAATTTAAGCCTCTCCCCCTAAATCCCCAGCCATCACGCGCCAGACGGTCATTGTTTACCTGATCGAACCAAACTCGCCAAGTTCTTTCATTCATTGCGCTGCGGTTGTCGTTATATTGTCGAGTTTGCTCCCCCCCCCCCCCCCCCCCCTTTGCCTCCTTACTCTC
Source organism: Dermacentor silvarum (assembly GCF_013339745.2). Classification (NCBI taxonomy): domain Eukaryota; kingdom Metazoa; phylum Arthropoda; class Arachnida; order Ixodida; family Ixodidae; genus Dermacentor; species Dermacentor silvarum. Next base: position 179,944,403 of record NC_051155.1, on the reverse strand, counting down.
AAAGTTTGTACCGCGGGCGATTCCCGTTGTGGCAGTTCTAACCTTGATCTCATTTTTCAGCTCACTTCTTTATCACCCGCCGCAACGATGTGCGGGGCGGATGCCGTGCCGTCTCGACTGGAAGAGTCGCGGATATCTCGGCTCGTTCGAACTGCCATGAACACTCGAGAGCGCCAAGAGCATCAGCAGGAAGAGAAATAACGCGGTGCGTGCATCGTGTTATCGCGATGGGGTGAAATCTCCAACAAGAACAACCCTTCCACATTATGAGTTTTTATCGCCGCTGCGCCGAGAACTTCGAATGGCCCGTCTAGCCCCTCTTAGCGAGCTAGGCTGAAGCTATTCTAAGCACGAAGCTTGCTTCTTTCTTCCTTTTTTTCTGTCTTTCTTCCTTTTTTTTTTTCGCTTTCCCTTTGTTATTTAGCAAACTGAAAAAATTCTGCGTATATACTGAGCAGCTTAAGTTAGTTGATGTAGGCTTAGAGTTGGTGCTCCAGTGATCCCTGAGATTTCTGGATTCCAGTCGCCGCTGTATATATGAGACCGTTCTTCCGGAATTTCCCCTGCAGTTTTGAATGCGCTTCAGGCTATCGCGCTAAAGTGTGCAGAGGTGTTTCTTCGTCTGCACATTCAACGGTAGAAGACTGGCACGTGCGTCCTACACAGCGACGAGAACATTCCTGCAATACCTCAAGTCGACAAGTCTACGAACGTGTACAGACTTGCTGCGCATCTTCGGGTGTGCGCGCCACTAGCTCTCTTTCTCATATCCCTCTCGCTTTTCGACTCTGTATCCCCTTTCCTTAGTGCAGGTCGGCGCTGAGCCGTGCTCCCTCAAGGGCTGCAGAAGATAGCGTCAACCTTCCCCTTTCCTCAAGAACCACTTACTACTACTAGTGCAGGGTAGCAAACCGGACGTGAGTCTGGTTAAAATCCCGGCCTTTCTTCTATCTATCTATCTATCTATCTATCTATCTATCTATCTATCTATCTATCTATCTATCTATCTATCTATCTATCTATCTATCTATCTATCTATCTATCTATCTATCTATCTATCTATCTCAATCGCTACAATAGAACATAATCACAAATTCATGACCCATATCATGCTCTCGTTGTCGGCACAAGGCCGGTTGCATTTCTCAGTTCCTCTTCATACCACCGACACCACTCGCACGGGCATTTCTCTCGCATTTTCATCGCTCGACCGTTTCTTTCGGCTTCTTCCCACGCGAAGCGAGGCAAAAGCCTCCGCTACGGAGGGGCTCCTACCGAGCGCGCCGGCCTCGATAAATCTCCGCGCCTCTTTCTGCTCGATAAATCTTCGCTCTAAGCCCGCGGCTCATAACTTACCTCCATAGCCACCGCCGCTCTATACAGCGTGGCCATCTCTAGGTCTTTTGTTCAACGCCGCCTCATTTAGGGGCGCCCGTCCGAATCAACCGCATTAACTTTACGACCAAAGTAGGCGGAAGCGCAGCGCGTTTTACGAACCTTGGCTTCAAGACCTCGTCTTACATCCTCATCAATAAGCAAGAAGGAAAGTAAGGAAATAAAGAAATGGGAAGGCTGTCTTTGGTGCGCACTTTAAGTAGATCATTTTTTATGTACGTTTTTTAAAGCTTTGTTAGTGGGGATTAATGGGGTTCTGCTTTTGTTTCACTCTCGCAGTGTTTCGCTTCGGTAGGCCGAGCAAGTCGCTGCTGAGAGTAATTAAATTTGCTATGAAATTACACATGGCCGGCGGCACAAGCCAGCCACGTGGCCCACCTAAATTAATTTTATCAGCGCGTTTCACGGTAGCTTAGCTCCCTTTTCCGCCTATTGCCCGGCCGCCGCAGGTCCGCACACCGTTGTGGAATACGTAACGTAAAATATAATCCCCACAAAAGAAAAATGCTAGCCATTAAATCCAATGTAAACGCATAGCTAGACTTCCATAAATGAGATGAATGGAACATTTTTACTGTCAACACAATAGACCGAGAACGAAGACGACTACTAGCCGAGTACCTTACTTTGCCTGAGCAACGCTTCCGCTGCCCGAACGATCACATTACAAGCAATAGAATAATCTTCGGCGTAGGAGTCTCGCTCACGTATAAGGGAAGTGACATATTGCTTTGAGTAAAAATCGGGAAAATCGGGCTGGTCCTTCTTACGGTAAAATGTGCGTCACGGCTTTCCATCACCTCAGCGTTTATTTTTTAATGTCTTTATAAATGAGGTTTTGCTTCAGCGCAGCGCCATTGTCATACGACCACGGTATACATGTAAATTTATAGGACTTCTATATTATGCCATTGCTGCTCAATTTGCAGTATAGCTGAAAGAAATACGCAGCTGTGAATTACCTAGTTGGAGAAAAATCTCCGTTCCTGTATTTAGCATTCCCCGTGAGTGACCGCGGAATTAAACATAAAGCTTAATATTTAACTGGAATCTTCGTAACAAAAAGAGCAAACATGCCCTATAGCGTGGTTCAGTGCTGCTCTGGCAACCAAAATATTTTCTTTTTCATTTCTGTTTTCTTTCAAGTTTATGTATTTCAGTTCAAACGATTGACTCCTATGCAGGCTTTAATTCCTTGTTAATAAATACAACAATGCACACTATATGTGGACTATATGCTCCAATATCTCATTACGTGTCCATAACAAAATAAATCCTGATGTTCGCCTACTTTGATTCCTCGCTTAAAGGCCACATGTAGCCTTAATCGTAACTACTATCTAGCAATCTTCGGTATAGCTCAATGGGTACCCTATTCCCTATTCCCCTTCCCTATTCTTTCCGCCTTTCATTTCCCCTTCCCCCAGTGCAGGGTAGCAAACCAGAATCTTTTCGGGTTAACCTCCTTGCCTTTCCCACCCCGTTTCTCTCTCTCTCTCTCTATGGCGGATTACAGTAAGCCTGGGTATAACTGATAGCCAAATACTCAAACTGAAGCCCCAGTCACGCGAAATTTATACGATAAATCTTGATATACGACAGATTTGCAATATGTCGGCACAGTAGCTGCTTAACTATCTGCGGCTGTGCAAATAAAGCAGTTCATAGAGCGAGCAGATTCGCTAGGAAAAGCTCAATCAAGCAGGCTTACGTGTTCGTACACTCTTCCTTTGCATTGAAACTCTCGTGACCACTTTGACTTCGGTATCAAAACATACAAGTTAGTCTTTCATTAGTAGGTGTGAAAAGTAGGTCGGCTACTTTTCTTCATACAGTACTGCGATGTTGAAGTGCACATATATGATATAAGATTAATAAGTGCATTGAATACTAATTCAATTTACGCTCTATTATCGGCGCGTCACCTAACGTAATTATCGGGCTACTGACGCCGCACCTAAATAAGTCTATGAGAATATAATCTCATCTTAGACGCTGGGTAAAGATATGGTGGGAAAAGTAAGAGCAGCAGACTTCAGCGATTCCTTCCACTCTGAACTCCCTTATATTGCGACATCAGCGCACTTCATTACACCGAGCACCCTCCTCTTTTCAAAAGCAACTTATTTACGATGCGCTTAATGTCGCTTTCGTCCGCTACATTATTGCCTGATGTGGCCTCACAAATAGATCTTTGCATTTATTTCTGTGCAAGAAAGTAAGAGGATAAAAAATTGGCGGCGCTTACATCCTCTGGAGGTGATTCGCGACGTTAATGCTATTAGCATTCTATCTTATGATGGGTGTGTAATTGGTGATTATGTGTTCTATATGTTATGATTATTATTTTGTTGTTAAGAGCGGCACATACACAATGGCACATGCCCTGCGACCCAAGTTGGCGTGAAAGGAAAACGGTTTGATCTATAGATAACGGAAAACGCGTGAAGTATCCTAAGAATGCTAGTCGCATTAAAAGAGAACGAGAGAAAAGTACAAATGAAATAGACCGCGTACATAATCGTGCGTAACAGCGGTAGTAGGCAGCGTCATCAAAGTATGTAAAGTAGGCTCGTGGAGCTCAGGAAATCCACACATGCAGATATGTAGCTTTCTGCGCGGAGTTCCCTTTGGCATTACTGACCATGGTGGATGTGAAATATAGCGTTAGAAAGTGCGCCGCCGACGACGTCAACGCACTGTCGTTATGACGATG
>NC_051155.1:179212418-179242418 GCF_013339745.2 Dermacentor silvarum | reverse complement strand
TCGATTTCGCTGATGAAAATGATTGAACGAAGGCATCATTCAATACAGGCCGGTGTCGGGCGCTGTCGCCGTCTGGGCGACGTTGATGAAAGAGGCTGCCTCGGGGCAACACCAAAGGATGCCCACTCCCGATTTGGGACGCTTGTCTGCCCGCCAGCGTCGGTGTCGAGCACTGTCGCCGTCTGGGCGACGCGGACGAAACGGGCGGCCTTCTGGGGAACGTACAAGTTATACGCTGGCCCAGGTTGATACGTAACACGACACAATGTTTGCAAGTGTTGAAAAATTTGAAGGGCACTTTGTAAATTCCGAAGTGTGTTCGGCGAAAGCGTGTGGCCATTCGACTGACTATGCTTGTCTTCTTTTTTTTTTTTTTTTTGGTGCGGCCACTCACTGCTGCCGTCTACGCTCCGCTTCCCTGGCCTTGGTGGCCGGTGACGCGGCCACTCGCTGCTGCCGCTTTCTTTCCGCCTCCCTGGCCTTGGTGCCCGGTGACATGTTTGCCCAACGCATGCGCATTCGCTCATTCTTCTGGCGTTTGGTATCGGGGGAATCCACATTCTTGGGGCACTTCTCCAAACCGCTTGCCGTGGAATCATCACCGGGCCGCTTGGGAGCCATCTGACTAACTCGACTGCTGCAACGAGACGTCTGAGGAAGAAGCGTTGCCGCGCGCGCCGCTGTACCATCACGTGATTGCTGAGAGAGGGTAAGGGGGAGAGGCCACAGCTGTGGCGGCGCAACTGATGCTATGCGCCGCTGTACCATCACGTGATTGCTGAGAGAGAGTTAGGGGGAGAGGCCACAGCTGGCACCGTTCCAGGGCACGGACGGACGGATGGTCGGACGCCGCGATTATGAGCCATTAAAGGCTTTGGCCTTAATAAACATTACGCTACTAGTAGAGAAGACCTTGGTGAATTTAGAGTTTGCATTACATGTAAGGAATCTTCAATCAAGGGAAAACTGCGTGCGTTCAGCACTTTGAACGGGTACGTACACCTTCCAATTGTGGTGGTGGTGATAAGCTTCATCATCCATCGTCACGGAGTGGAAGGGCCGGCGATTTTTTCTTCCGTGAAAGCTCTGTCATCCAGTATAGCTTAAAGCGGCATGCAAGGTCTGTCTTTCATAATGCCACATGCTTCGAAAGTTCAACAATGTAGCCCGATCTCAACACAAGCTTTATGGATCGTACGTTTCACGCCTGTAGCTCAAGTAAGATACAGATGCGAGTAGTTTAACAAACTCAACGGATTAAGGTAAAACGTATGTAAATGGGAGCGCTCAGGAGAGAGAGAGAGAGAAACGAAGAGGGAAAGGTAGGGAGGTTAACCAAGGACGAGCCCGGTTGGCTACCCTACACTTGGGAGGGGAAAGGGGAAGAATAGATAAGGAGAGAAAAAATTGGAGTCAGTCATTCGCAGAGACAGTCACAGAAGCATCTCCGCTGTCACAAGCGTTCGTACAATCCAGTACTCTTCACGAACTGCAGAAGGGCTTTTGTGGCCTTTTGCATACAAGAATGCATGGTCCATGGCCCAAGAACCTGAGCGCTCCAAGAATCTTTGTTCTCAGAAGAAAAGATTCTTGGAGCGCTCAGGGAATTTAGGATGAAAAATAGGGACAAATACCTACGCGTCTATATTCTTGTATGTTCGTCGCAATGCCGGAGCGAATGGTACCTAGGGGAAATTTCCGCGATAGCAAACATGCTCGATCAGGTAAGCCTTGAACGGTGTTAAAGTGTTATTGGCCGAACTTAAAGACATGCCTTTGGAAGCTTGTCATGGCCGATGGATACAAGTCGACGTGCCCGCTGGCCACACTTTCAAAGCAGTAAATATAATCAATTGTATCGAAAAAGTGCAGCACCCGAAAGTACACTCAAGAAAAACGAAGTAGCACGCTTTCTAATGAACAGATATACTTAAACGTCATTCGCGTTCATCCTATAAAAACCTGCCAAGTCATTTTTTTCTGCTTTTTTTGAACTTTTATATATTACCTACCTTACCTTATTCGAAAAGTCTGCCTCTTTTTGCCTCGTTTTGCGGTATTGATTATGGAGGGGATACCCCTCCATAATCACTTCGCTCACTATGTCAATTCATTCTGACGCTCACTCAGCTAGTTAGGATATTTTTTTTTTATTCTGATGGAAGCCTTTCAATAACAGCTGATAACTAATACAATAAATATTTTGTTTTTGCCCAGCTGATCATGACCGTCCGTCTTTCTCTCGTATCCCGAAGCAGGTGTAATGTGGAACGCTTCTTATTGCGTCAGCTATCCGCCTTCAAAACAGCCATCTATATCGTTCTCACTGCTGCGAAATGTCGCGCGATCATCATCGTCATTCTGGGCTGCGCCTGTCGACACCTGCTTTCAGTGACCGAACAATCACGCTCACATTCTTTCTGCGTGAGACATTCCACCTTTTATACGCACCGTGAATTTCGTAAGCAGCAGTGGTTCGTCCTAAGATATTCTTATGCCTTCGTTCGGCATGCTTGTAGGATAGACGAAAGTTGAAAAAAAAAATAGAAAGAAAACATAAAAATCTTCTTTCTAAACGCATAAAGCCTATTATTGTACAAGTTTGTGCCTTTTGTAGAAAAGTGATACTTGGCAGCTGCGGTGGTGACAATACGGTCAGCGGGATGAATGACGCAACTTATTGTCAGCCCTTATTGTCAGCCCTCTATAGAAGAATCATGGCGCTTTAACAAGTATTTAAAATAAATTATGGAGTTATAAGTCTCAAAGCCCCAGTCTGATCTACAGGCAGTTTTCAACACCTGAGGTTCTCTTACGTGCTCCTGAAGCTCATCAAACGGGCGCTTCAAGAACTCATCGTTTTACATGCTTGAGCGTAAAAAACACTTGTCGTGTGAAAACAAAAGACAGACATAAAAAAGAATAAAGCAGAAACTACGAGAGCACTCTCGTTGTCTTGCGGGATGCGTGGAAACGTAGCAGCGATGGCATGCGAAAGGCACATGAAAATACAGTGCAACGCAAACAGCATATAGCCAATGACTTTAAGGCCATCATCATCATCAACGTATACACAGGCGTCGAATATCCTGGCGTTGATGACCTCGAATTAACAAAAAAAAAAAAGAGTACGGAGCGCCACTCCCTGTATCGAGAGGTTCCCGACTCTATTTCCGGCTCAACCAGCCATGCAGAATTCTCTTCGCTTTGCTTCGAGTTTTCCATCGATGATCGACTTCCATCGAAGTCGGGACTTCCCCGACTTGCCATTTTTGGCAATATTTTGCGGAAATGAGTGAAATCAGTCACAACCAGCAGAAGAAACTCGACAAGACCAACGGGACTGCACGATAGCTTGGTCCGAACCTATAGTTTAAAAACGCCACCTGTAAACGCTAAAAAATCGCCCAGCAACTACTGACCGGGAAGCGTTTCGAGCAGCCAGCATCTCTCCCTGTCATTCCGACGTACGGGAACCCGTCCCCTCGGCTGCGCTGCACGCAACTAACGGAAGTGCAGCGTCGAGCGCATTTAAGGAATCGCGGCGGGATCGGAAGAGGCCGGCGGGTGGGGCAGTCTTCCTGGCAAGTGCGGCGCCAGCACTTCATCTCACTTTTCGGCCGGCTCGTCGAGCGCGCCGCGGAGATCTCGGCGAGAAGCTTTTTATCGACGGCGGCCGAGGGGGTAAGACCCGGCGTCGTTCCTCGACTCGCGTGCGGCAGTGGTGGTGGCCCAGCCGATCTACCGAGATACGGAGGCTGGAGAAGACGGCCCCACGCTGGCTCGAAAATGAAGATGGCCAACGAAAAGAAGCTCGCGACGAACTAATGCAGGCGGCCTCCACGGCGAAAATTGGCGAAAGCATCGAGCTTTCGTACAGTAGTCGGCGATGTGATCATTATTACCTTGAAGGGCTAAGGGCAAGGTATAGCGAGAAAACCAAAATCGAAAGAACCGTTTGTCTGCTCCACTTCGTTCCTTGTCTGTTGGCGCTTTGTTGTCGTGATAAGGGCATATATAGCAAGGGTCGTGGTCATGATTGCTATACTTGGCGTGAAAGGACATGCGCTTCGGCTTTTGATTGTGCCGCTTCTTTCTTTGAGTTGCAAAACGTCTTCGATAGGTGCTTCAACGCTGGGCTGCTGTATGTAGACACCGCGCACATGTACGTGCATACTAGAAAGAGGACGCTGAACAGACGTTGCGTGTGTACAACAAAAAAGAGAAACCAGCCGTGTTTTCTTGTGGGAAGAGGGTTTTTACAATCTGGAATGAAAACGACATTCTGGCACTGCGTGGTTTCTCTGAGAAGGCCTCTCTAACGTCCCTCCCTATTTCCGTCGTGTTCTTATTATGTGTATATGTGTACAAACCAAATAATAATAATAATAATAATAATAATAATAATAATAATAATAATAATAATAATAATAATAATAATAATAATAATAATAATAATAATAATAATAATAATCTCTAACATGATGTGTTCTTAATAAACAAAATTTATTCACTTGGTCAAGTCTTGTTGACATTGCTCAATCAAACAATTTCATTGGTGAAGTTGATATGCTATAACTGTTTCTATGATTTTTTTTCATTAAGGAGTGTGTCTGCAATCTTTTTACTTCCTGTATTGCTTTTTTTTAGATCTTTGTTATCACTCTTGCTTTTTTTGTCTTCGTCTTTTACACTGGAACAGCATACCATGAATCTCGCTAGGCTAACATCTAAGTTAATGACACGATGGGAGTCACGAGCACAATTTATTTTTCGCATTTAACTAAGAAATGCAGAAATGTCTCCACTCGTAAAGCCACCCAAGATGGTGATGTTGGATGTTTGTTTCAAAACAATATCTCTTTGTGCGTCCCCAGCGGTGGAACGCCTCCTCTTTTAAGATTCAGCTTTCCACGAGTACGCCGTAACGCAACGCGTTACGAATCCACCAACAAGGTTATCCTTAGCTGCCCACACAACGGCATGCTGGGGTACGCCACGACCAGTATCTCCATGGGTGGCTTGATTTGCCCAGCGGTAATAATAAAAACATTTGCTGCAGCTCTTTTGCCAAATTTCTGGCAGAAAAGAAAAAAAGAAGGAAATATATACAACAAAAAGGTTGGTCTAGTAGAAAAATAAACTTCGGATTTACTACGGAAACCGCGTTGGTCTAAGAAGCAAATGAGTGAACATAAAAAAGTTGTCGCAGTTTCACCTGAAAGGCGAAGCATCAATTGCGATAGCAACTTAGTAGAGAGCTATACGGAGTAAGGATAGTAGTTTTATCCGCTGTACAAACTTGGACATGCAGCAGCACCGGCAACACACAGCACTGTTGTCGACGCCGTCGGCGTTTTGCCCGCGTTCGCACAAAATGCGTGTGGCGTTGGTGACTGTTGCCGGAGCCTCTGATATAAATAGGCACTTGGTGCCGCAGCTAAACGTCGCCTCCCTTCCCTTCCCTTCCCCCCCCCCCCCCCCCCCCCCCCGCGGCTTTTCGTGCGTCAGAAGAAGGCGCGTTTGCTCTACATATATGGTGATTGTAAAGGAGGAAAGAGACGCCTACTTCTGCAGCCCTTAAGGGAGCACGGCACAGAACGCGCGTTTGTTCTCCGCCGTGCGTTCACTCCCCGTGAAAGCGCGCGTCCCTCGCGCCCTTTCACTCGCACATACAGCGTTCGGCGGCGCGCGGCGACGATTTCAGCTCCATTGACGTCATACGGAACCTCACGGCGACGGCGACAGCGACGGCGACGGCGACGGCGACGGCAACGGCGACGCCGACGGCAGAAATCTGCTTTGGAGTGTCCATATAATTGCTATCGCAATAAAAATACAGAAGGTGTCCTGCAGCGACTTGGACAACACTTGCGTTTAGTACCAGAGGGTGTAAAGCAGCTCGCGTGCCACGCAGTCCACAATAGAATAGTATGCCGGTGGCTCATACTGACTTCTGCTGCCCGCTCAATACCCAGGAGGTCGCATGCACTCGCAGTCGTCAAAACTGCCCATCTGCAGCGGGCCTCATGTTTGCTCGTGCGCAGAGGCGCTTCTTCTCGTGGCGTATCGACTGCAGCATGCGACTGTCGTTTAGGGACCGAGCGCGCGTGCATATATAGGATGTGTGTGTGTATACATTAACCGCGCAGCGACACAGACGCAGCGGCCATTTGCGACTGTACGACGGTCCCCGCGTGTTTGTGTGTAGCCAGAGTAAACGTGGATGCGACACTGCATGCCTTCTTTGCCGAAGGTTTAGATTTACGGCTGCCGTGACTGCGCCATCGAGAAGCGCATTTCTCTCTTGTCCGAGCGGTTAGTCTTGCAGACGTCTCTTTTCGACCGCATCGTGGCCCTACGGTATACGGCCGCGTTTATTCTAATCTAAGCGTGGCACCCGCTTTTGTAGATGTATGTCTATTGTTGACTGTTGTCATGTGCCTCCGAATGAAACGCATATCAGCCGCAAGACCAAATGAAAATACAAAGCGACATTTCTGGCACCCAGGGTCGCTATCTTGTACGCGTTCGAAAAGCCAACGTTCGGTTTCGCCTCACGCGATTGCCCACACCGTGGCGATATCGCGGCCAAGGCCAATCCAGCCGAATCGCGTGAGGCGAAACCGAACGTTGGCTTTTCGAATGCGTACAAGATAGTGACCCAGTTCTCCGATCCAAACCCAAGCTCAAGCGCACACGGTGAAAGGTGCAGAGTCAACCAGTATCTTCGATGTTCTGCCGAATAAAGTGTGTGTTGATACTGATCTATACTTGCTTTGTTATCTTAGCTAGTCAGACAAAATGGATGTGAGTTGGGCCGACAACTAGAGAATTTCAAGCGGGACATGAGAACTGAGCCCAGAGAATTGAAAAAGAGCGTGAATTTTTGTTCCACTGCATGCGATGCAGTACAGGGCCTCACGAAAGATATAGCTGATTTGAGGGCTGAGATCAAGGAGTTAGTGAAGCTTAATGTTCATTTCAAGGCAGATAACGAAAGATTGTCACAGGGAGTAAACGAAAGTAGAACAGTATCAAAGTGCGAATAATTTAGAAATTAAAGGCGTGCCCGGTGGAAATGACGTCATGACAGTGACAGAAAGAATTGGAGTAGCGGTTGGCGGAGCATTTCAGAAAGTGACATTGACACGTGTCACTGGGTGTCAACTGCAAAGACTGGCGTCAAAAACATTGTTGTGCGCTTCGTGCAAACAATGAAAAGAAACCGTGTGCACATGAAAGCAAGAAAAAAAAGCAGCTAACTTGTAAAGATATTGGTTTCACCTCAGACAACTCAGTGTACGTCAACGAGCATTTGACGCAACAAAACAAAAAACTTCTCGCGTCTGCGCGACAGAAAATGAAGGAAACAAAGTGGCAATATGTCTGGACTGCCAATGGCGTGGTGCTTCCTCGGAAAAATGAAGGCTCGCCCATTCTGCGCATCACCACTATTGAGGACTTGTCTAAAATGACCTAATGATAAACAATGGCACTGAGATGGCGTCTGCTCATTCATATGGTCTCCGAGTGACAGACGCTTACTATGACATGGAAAAGTTGAACAAATAATATTCAGGATGCAAGATATTATCCTGCATACATATTAATACAAGAAGCATTAGAAATAATTTGGATGAAATAATGAGTTAATACAATCAAAAACCGAAAAATTTGATGCTGTGCTTTCCACGGAAACATGGTTAACTGCAAATGATCCTGTTCCACAGTTCTCAGGGTATAGATCGCATCATATAAGAAGAGAAAATAAAGCCGGTGGAGGGGTAGCAGTTTATGTTAGAGAACCGTTGAAGTTAGTTGTTATTGAAGAGTATTCTATTATTACTAATGATGTAGAATGTTTGACCGTGCACCTAAATGAAACTGTTGTAAGTGTCGTATACAGGCCCCTAACTGGAGACAAGGCCACATTTTGTAGTTTTATGGAAAAGCTATTGCCTTTGACCCGATCGACTAGTGAGACCTGTGTAATTACGGGGGATGTGAATGTCAACATGATCACTGATGAAGCATGGTCACTCGAACTCAAAACATTGTTTTCTTGTTAAGGCTGCAGTAATTACATTACTGTACCAACAACGGTAACAATTAATAGTGCTACATTGTTAGACATATGCGTTTCGAACTTAAATGAATGTGTTGTCAAGTCGGGAGTACTAATAGCAGATGTACGGGGCCATTTACCTGTGTTTTGCCTTATACCTAAAGATCCTGACAAACAAAACAATGACTGCAAACAGCGATTTCGCCGAATAATCAGACAACATACTCTAGAGCAATTCCGATGTCTCCTCCAGTGCGTAGACTAGCGAGAAATATATAATGAAACAGATGTAGACAGAGCGTTTGCTCTGTTTCAACGAAATGTGCTCGCGTGCTATGATTTGCCTTTTTTACTTCAACCAGCGGCTTCTGGAAAGAAACATAAAAAGGTGCGCAAGCCTTGGGTCGACAAAGACTTGTACGAACGCATCAAAAAGAAAGAAGCTATGTATCACAGCTTCATCCGCACGCGGCAGCCTGACCTATTCGTGACGTACAAAAGATTTAGGAATGAAGAACAAAGTGATTTAAAGAAAGTGAAGTGTGATTACTATGAGCGCCTTTTCTCGAATATGCGAAGCAATCCGAGGAAATTATGGGATGCCGTTAATGAAATAACACGAAAAAATCCGAACACGCATCCGCAAATGACATGTTTAAACGGGTGGGAAATAGAACGTGCGGAATTGGTTAGCTGCATGAATACGCATTTTATTAACACTGGTATGAACCCCTGCACACGTTGCAATCGGAAACAATCAAAGATTTTCCACACCATGTGTATCAAATTCACTTTTCTTGAAACCGACTTGTCTCGGTGAAGTAAGTGATCTTGTCAAGGCATTAAAGCATGATGTTTCAGCTGGCGTAGACGGTATCAGTCCTATTCCGGTTAAATACGTGTCACACGAAATAGGGCCAGTGCTCGTGCATGATATAAACTTCTCTCTTAGCACGGGCGTTTTTCTAGGCGAGCTCAAGGTAGTGCGTGCCACACCAATTTATAAAGGGGAAAGTGCAGACCAATTGTCAAATTACAGGCCGATTTTAGTTCTCCCTGCATTTTCAAAACATTTTCAAGGTGTTACCTATGCAAGATTTTCAATTTTTTTTTTACGAAACATCATGTTATCGCGCAATGCCAATACTGCTTTCAAAAAAAGAAGTCAGCCGAGCAAGCTTACTGGATATTAAAGATCGAATAATTGCAAACATCGAAGAGAAAAGGTTCACGTTTGGCCTGTTTTTGGACCTAGGAAAGGCGTTTGGTTCGATTGACCACTATATCTCAACTGAAAAATTGGAAACATACGGGTACGAGGCGTTGCTAATGATTTGATAAAAAGTTATATATGTAATAAAAAAAAGTTTGTGTAGCTGAGAACTACTGCATCTGACATGCTTACCCTACATCAAGGTGTCCCACAAGGTTCAAAGTTAGGACCGTTACTATTTCGAATTTATGTTAATGATATCACAGATTTACCAGGTTCCGTGTATGCAGATGATACAAATGTGTTCTTTAGAGTCGATAACACAACATAATTACAGCAGTGTGTAAATGAATATACAACTTTGTTATCTGACTGGTTGACGACCAACAAACTCCAGCTGAACGCAACTAAAACAACCTACATAATATTTAGGGCACCTAATAAAAGAATTGAGGGTAGAATACGCGTACAAGTAAAATTTAACAACTTCCTTATTAAACAGGTCAAACAAGAAAAGTTTCTGGGAATACATTTTAGTGAAAAATTGTCGTGGAATACACATGTAAATACCCTTTGCAGTGAATTATCAAAAAAACATCGGTGTAATCTATAGAATTGCACACCTGATCCCTTTATGGCTGAAAAAACAACTGTATAATGCACTTATTTATTCATAGCTTTGGTACGGGATATTGGTTTGAGGTACAATCACCAGAACAAATTACAGGAATTTTATTACCTTACAAAAAAGAGTTATTCGCTTATATGCAAATTACTATGGCTGTTTTTCAGACTTAAGAACCGGTCCACTATTCCAAAAATATGATATGCTGAGTGCGGACAGGATATATTATACGCAAATTCTTCTAGAAATCCGAAAGAGAAACCCAGGCGCACAATGTAGTGAACGTAACCTCTCCGGATACTTCTTGCGACACACACCAAAAGCAAGGACCAATTACGGGAAACAAGCGTTTCTCTATCAGTCCACAAAAATAATGAACAGATACAGTGCATCTGTATCCTTAAATACTTCTTTAGAGACATATAAAAAAGAAATAAGTGATTGGTTATATAGGGAAAGATATGTAATTTAAAATTGAATAAATGTGTGTATAAAAATGAAAAATGTTTCTGCCATGAATTACCTATGTTTTCTTTTCAGGATCCACATGATATGATTTCATTTATTATTTTTCTTTTTTTTTCGTTTTGTATTAACACAAATATATTTGAATGCATCCGCGTCCTGTTTCCGGTTTTTTATTATTTTTGGAACACAATTAGGATGTGTTTTTATGTTGCGCATGTTGTGCTCTATAATGCTCTATAAATTCGCTGACGTTTATTTCGTGTATAATTGTACAATTTTAGCTCACTATTAGAATCTGAAATGCTTAGTTGTACTTAGCCGTTGCTGTACATTGTTCTATAAATTTGAAGAATCTAATGACAACAGACATTTCTAGCATTAATTTTCACAGCAACCAACGCTGTTGCAACGCCCAAAATTGTGCATATGTGTGTGATCTGCTGTGAAACCTGTCGTTTGCGGGGGCATGAGACCTTTATCCTTATCCTTTATCCTTTATCCTTATCCTTTATCCTTGTCCGGGGGCTGAGGCTTTATGCCTTTAGTCTCAGTCTACCCTCGTTTGAAAGAACGAGCAATTCAATTTAATGTTTTTCATCGTATTGTCGCATGACTAAACCGCAGGTGACAGCGCGAGCAGCTCGACCTCCCCCCCCCCCCCCCCCCTCTTTTTTTTTTCGCGAATGCAAAAAGCCCTTGCGCGAGATACGTACTGGGCCGCTATCATGTACGCGTGCGAAAAGCCGATGTTCGGTTTCGCCTCACGCGATTGGCCTATAGATGGGCCTTCCGCGATATCGCCGCGGCGTGGACAATCGCCTGAGACGAAACCGAACGTCGGCTTTTCGAACGCGTACAAGATAGTGGCCCTGGCCTTGCGTGGAGAACGAACCCGGCAACAGATGGTACGTTTCAGCGGACTGTAGAGAAAAAAAATACATAGGGTGTGGCATAATTGGCCTGGCGCGCTGTTCTGTTGTGATCTGGCATGCGCAAGCAACCACGCTTTAAGTATTATCTCACCAGGCGAAGATGACTGCACTTCCTCTGGTCGCCCCGCGAGCATTCGTGCAGAATATCGTTTTAACGGCAGTGGAGTGACTACTCTTCGAAGAAAGACTGATTGTGCTGCATTTCTATTGCGTATCTTCGATTTCCTAAGGCCGCGTCACCTACGATCCTACAGCGCGGCTCTTGTCCACTCTCACTTTCTCATTTATTCCTTTCTTTTGCTCACGATGCGCAAGGCATCCGCTCATTCTCCTCTACATCCGTCGCAAAAAATATCGACAGTTGCGCCAAAGTCGTCAATGCCCTCTGACAGGCGAGAGACGAGCCGGTCGTTGTGTGCGGGTCAGCCTTTTCCAAAATCGATGGCCCAATCAATAACGAGGCCGCCTTTTTTAAGCAATCGCCCGCTCAGCCCCGTGAACCTCCTCATCCTTCTCCCTTTGCGCAGAGCGCGACGCTGGCCCACTTTGTATGACCGTATAAGCACGGACCGCGTGTCCTCGCTTACGGAGCGCTTTTTGCTCGAACGTCATCAGTGCTGATTTGGTCGTTTCTATTTCTCTCTTTAATGTTGCATACGCCTGAACAAATGCCTTTCTGCAGTGCTTGCCTAATAGATACTCGCGATGTCAACACACGCATTCTCGGCGACTTGCGGTTATTAAGCCGCAAGTCGCCGAGAAAAGAAAAGAAAAGAGGTCCTAGTAGCTGTTAACTATAGGTGAGGCTAGCTTTTCTTTCTTCTTTTTTTTTACCTACGTCTTATTTTATGGCTCCATTGAGCGTCTAAAGCTAAATGGGCAAGCTTGCGCAGATTTGTATAGGTTTGCGTACGAGGCGTAGCCATGAGCGATTGTTTGAGTAGGCAATCATTTGGGGGCGTTGTGCTGGCATTGTTATCGAAAGCGAGCGAAACCGTATGCTTTGATATATTTGTGCCGGAGACGTTTGTTGCTGCTATGTTACGACGCTACAAACACCAATACATATGTTCAGAACGAACCTAAGTGCAGAATTCACGTGATAATTAAATCAAGAAACTTTCTTGTAGCCGTCAAAATCCAATGTTGCCGTTGCAACCGTGACCGCTCGTTCAAATGAAGTACGGGCGATGTTTCGTAACCATTTAGCGGTATTACTTATATAAATATTCTTCATAACTCCAGAGTAGGCGTGTACTCGCAGCGTTTGTATTTGTTACTGGTCCCCAGGTCTACACGTCGTATTCGTTGGGGTTTTGTGTATTGTTCTTGTTACGACTACTATGACGAATCACGTTTTCGTGCACTCATGGGTCGTACTGCCCACACTCTTCGATTTCATCGCGCGTTCCATCGACAAACGCAACGTCCCCGTTTTGTTCTCTCCTTATTCGAAACGCGCGCTGTTCACAAATATCGTTCTCGGCAGACAAGCTTCGATCCGCTGGGAACGTCAGTAAAGAACGAGAACGGTCTCTATAGATAACTTTGAGAACTGGAACTTTGGTTTTCGTTTGCTTCAAGTTCGAAAACGTCTTCGCCATTTCACTTCACTTTCCACAACCCTCGACATCGAGGGAATGCGTCCAAAGCGAACCGCAAGTCTGACTTTAACTCGCTCACCGATGACCAGCGTTTCGTTCAATAACAAAGAAAAGAAAAACCCAGCACACAACCATCGGTGACTGCTGTTTATCCAGCTGCGCTTCGCCGCAGCGAGCTCTCTTTTCTTGTTCCAGTTACGTGCAGCGTTCGATTCCGAGAGGCCAGGGAACAAAGCAACAGTGAGAGGTATGAATGAAGCGTTACTTGTTCACGAGGCCGACACGAAGAGAAACGCGAAGTCAAATGCACCCAACAAATCTTTGTAACTAAGGGTAAGCAGCAAAAGGAAACCCTACTGACAAAATGGGAACTGATTCACCGAAGGAGGAATATAAGAAGAAAAAAAAAGAAACAAGGGGTGGCGAGGAAGAGGGGAAATCGGGAAATTGTAAGTGCCTGTTATACGGCAAGTACAAAACGAATGGATGAATGGTCACGGGAAGGGTGACACGCGGGTCCCAATTCTTTGTGTGGGGTCCTGGGATGGCGGGAGTGCAGGATTCTCTTCTGAGAGCAAGTCCTCGCAGACCCAGCGCGGCGGATACACTAAAAGCCTTCTTACACACGCGGCAGACTCCTCCTGCTCTAAAGAGGGGAGGGGAATCCGCTAGGAGCGGGAAGAGTAATGTTTGCCGTGCTTCTGGCGCGCTCATCCTGATAGACGGTCTCGGCGGCTCTGTTGCGGATGAGACGACAAAAAGATTCGCCCGCCGGTACGATACACTCGCACACCCCTGCGCGCAACTCTTCCGCGCGGGGAAAAAAATGTTCAAAAAATATTGAAGAATGGGAAGTTCTGGAAAACAAGCATGCCAAGCAGAGCGAGAGAGCAGGAACAGTAAAAAGAAAGGTTATAAGGAGAGAAGAAGGAACAGACCTTCGTGGGAGAAGACTGTGCGAATTGTACAAGCGGATAAAAAAAATAAAGGAGAGTGCCCACCGCCGGCGGGAGTTGGAAGGAACTTGGAAACAGTTCGCTCCATCCCTGTTGTGGTTTGTGAGCTATATTTCTTTTTCTTTTTTTTTTTGTCCCCGCAGAATCCCTTTTTTGCGGAATCTAAAATAATAAAACGTCGGCGAACTGCTTGTAGAACGTATATAGAGCGAGTGCCGCACTAGTGGCGCCCGCGGGGCACTTGTTTCGCTCAACTATCGTCTCTCCTGGTCCGACGTCTCCGGCTAATCTCGAAGCATGCGTCACCGTAAATCCACGCTCTTGTTCATGCTATACAGTGTGGTCGATCTGTGTATGTCCACTACGGGAACGTACGCGACCGGCGCTCGGTGCCCTCTTGTGGCCAAGTCATTCCTTACGATATAGAAGGTCATTTTGGTGACTTTCGGAAAGGGAGTGTCGGCGTGAACTCAGGGTGCCCTCCGGGCAATTAATTCCGTGAAGGATGCCTTGAAGACGAGAATTCATCTATGAGAGCTGCTTTCTTGAGGTTGGAAGCTGCCTTCCGGGAAGCGAGATTAAAAAAGAAAATTGTGAGGTGGCAGTGCATGGAGTAAACAGAAAAAAGAGAAGTGGACGTTAAAGAAGGGATGAAAGAAGGGGCATTTGTAAGAACGGGAGATCCGTTTGCTACCCTACATACACTATCTGAGAAGGAATGAGACGCAGAAATAGTGGATCGTTACACAGGGATAAAAGCGGAGATGTCGTGTCGCCTAAAGGCACTAAAGAAACACTATGGTGCAACACAGGGTTAGCATAGTTTCGTTAAGTGTCATCTTCTTGCGACTCGGGCTGCGTTTATGGTGCTTATTGGCTGAGAAAATAAAAGGCAGTTTCCCTTCTTGCACTTCGCATACGAACCGCAATACCAGTACGTTTGTATGACGCTGAAAGCACTGCTCGCAGTAGTGGCTTAATAATTTTTGCACCATGGTGTGAATACTGTGCATTCAAAGCACCTAGGTGGATGGACCTCTGGTGGCAGTGGTTCTGAGTTTCTGCACTTGGATCACAACCTTCTTTGTTCAAAAGTTGTTGCTGATAATCTCCAGCATTGAAGTGCATAGCATGTTATATAAAAATCACGATGAGTTTAATGTGTTTTTATGAGTTTAATTGCTATGAGCAGAGCAGAGCAAAAGACAAATACGCATAAGAAGCAAACTGACAGGATACGCTGTCCAGTGCATATTATGATTACATATCTTGGACATCGCTGAGAACGGTACCCTGTAATAGATCGAGAATATTTCTTTCGTGGCAGTCTCATTTCAGTGGGCTGTGTACCCGGGTTAGTTAGCCACAGGGCGTTTCTTACCGAGCTAGCTGAGACTAACTTCGACTATACTGATCAGGAGCGATAAAGTCTGTTCATGAACAATAGTGTTCGGCAGCGTAAAAAGAAGAAAAAAAAGGAAGGAAGAAGAGAGAGCGTTTTCCAGCTCTGATAATATAGGACCGAAGACAAAGAGAGGAGAGCTTTCTTTCCATTCGCTTTCCTACTGATTCGTTTCCTAATGTGCTTATGATTCCATCGTCTCATTTGTATTAGCAAGGCTCTTCGTTTTATTTTGTTTTGCTCTTAGCCTCAATGACCATTATTTCAATTGTTCGTCCTTTCATCAGCCGCGCTGATGATCGCCTGGCGTGCTACAAGACATGTGTCTATGGAGAAAGATACCGTCAAGACGTGTAGTTTGTGTGGTGCAGTGAGTTTCTTTCTTTCTCTAGTGTTTGTTTCGTGAACTTGCTATTTGTAATGGCTCGCGTGCTTCTCAAGCAAGCAGCACGACCTCGTCTTCTGACAAATCTATGTACAGCCTGAAGCGGTATGAGCGCGATCAGTTCAGCCGCAAACGTATATACACGAAAGCTGATAGTTTTTGCGGTATACGGGAGACGCTGATTTTCCATTCTCTTGGGAGTGGTGGTGCACCTAAGAAGAGTAGAGAAAAGAAATAAAATCACTCAAAATGAAAACAACCAGTACTATGGGATGCGCATTTCGATCTCTGTAGCCGGAGCCGTGTGTTTGCCTGTGGCGGCAAATAAAATGCGAGCCATCTGATTCTTTCCACCGCCGACGTAACTGTCAATTCTGAGGCGCATTGGAAGACCCAGAAAATAAAAACGGCGGTCGTTCGTAGGCGTCCTCGAGGAAAAAAAAAACAAAAAAAAACAGAGGAAAAAAGGCTTGGGCTCTCGTTTTCTCCTAATCTGTCTGTCAACCTTGTTCGTCCCGTGCTCTAACGAAAAAAAAATGTACACAAAACCTCGCTTCGCTAGTTTCTCTTCTTCTGAGTGACGGATGTATCAAAGTAGGAAAAAAAAATAAGGGGAAAAAAGAACGGGTTAGGGAGGGGGGGGGGGGGGGGGGCTGTATAACACCAAGCCGGACGTGTCTCCGGCACTTGTTTGCTCGCGCATCACATGTGACACCCGTCGACAGCTCGCAACGCGCACTTTTTCTCCCTCGTTGTTTTCTCTGTTATCTCTTTCGTTGTTTTTATCTCCTTCGTCCTTCAGCCTGCCTCCTTCAGTTCGCTTTCTTTGCGCATCCGCACCGAGTTCGATCCGTGGTATCGATGCGTCGAAAGATAGTCTCGGCTGAACCGAGTTCCGTTCATTCACGCCATTGGCACTCGGGCTCAAACACGTCGCGCCATTGTCTGTGGCCCATTCCCCACCCCTTCTTTCACACAGCCTTCGTGCCATTCTGGGGGTGGGTTGGTCGCTTGTCTTGCAGCGCTCGCAGTTACATGGAATTTCTTGGTGCGTTTGTGAGTCGTTGCTGCAGCGGCGTCCCCAAAATCCGATGAGGCCACCGTGAAAAGCAAACTTCCACAGATACCCTTTGTTTTTTCTTTCTTTCTCACGTCGTGCCTTTTCGCCGTTTGTGAGTACATTTGACGGTGACATATCTGGAGGCTTCTTTCGTTGGGAGCCGTGTATCGAGTCGCCCCCAACTCTGTGTCTCCGTGTGTAAACTGTTTTGGTTGGCATCGTAAGCCACCGTATATACTTATTAGGAAGTATCCGCAGACAAGTCCACCTAATGATCCGCCTGACTGAAAACTGTGCAGCGCAACTAGAGGTAGCGCTCGCAACAGGAACTTGTTTTTTGACAGTATTTTTATATATTTTACTGTATATGGGTATCACACAGGCTACGTTGCCTACCTAAAGATTTCTCCTCCTGCCTACCCTTAACATATAGGCTGCCTTAAAGATATGCTAGCAAGGTTCAAAGCGGGATGCCTGAAAGATATTCACTGCTCAGAGGCGACAATCTATGGTTTCTCACTACTACATGGACATACTATCAATTCGCGGCATACAAACGGTCCGTTGGATATAGACAGTCAATGTAAATAATCTATGCGTGTTATAATATACTAACTGTAAAAAAATATGTACCGTTGCTTCTAAACAGGTTTAAATGAATTGCGCTATCAGTTTCTTTGCTGTGGTTCAGCCTTTTCGAAACAATATCAAATTTCGTGGCTGGCGTCCTTCAATAAAGCGCTTGGACAACAACATTTGCTTAACCTGGTTATTTCGGTAAACATGAAAGAATCACCATCCACTGACGACCTCGTCGTCGGAGAAACGTCATTCTGCAGAGATGTAAAGCGGGCTTGCAGCCTTGGTGTATCTCTCTCTCTTTCTCTCTCTCTCTCTCTCTCTTTGTGCCCGTGATTTCCTTCTGCAGCTTGCTTTCCATTTTTCCGTCTCCCCTCACCCTTTCCCCACTGCAAGGTAGCAAACCGGATGTTTGTCTTGCGATTAACATCCCTGCCTTTCGCATCTCTTTGCTCCCTTCCACTAAACTGTAAAGAAATGAGGAAAACAACGAGGCCAAACTCTTTTATTGAACAATGTGGCCTCCCACAAAATGCAGTCTTGCTCAGAAACGTAAAGCCACAACAAAGCCAGCGGCACACGCAATACTTCCGTTTGAGCTTCTTATGAGTGGAATGCAGAGGCTGTGTCTTTAACACTTCTTTTTGTCTAATTATATTCGTTTCTTATCGTCCATGCCACCGAGTGGCCTATCTCGGAGATAAAGGGGCGTGGAATTGGGCGAACCAGTGACGAATGGTAGAGTGAAAAGAATTGAAAATGAAAAGAATCTTTACGGAGTACTGCCCCAGGTTATAGTCTAGGTTTTCTTTCGGTTGGCAAAATATATTTCTATAAGAGGCCCTTTTATCTTCACTGAAATTCGCCATTCTAAATAATCTACACAGATATTCATCTGTAGAAAAACTAACGATACGTGAATAAACCAGACCCAGAGGTACTCATCGTTCCAACTTCTTATTCTCATCCCAGTGCCCGCCTGCGCACGTTTATTCGTCCTTTTACGCGTATGCGTGTATCCTACATTCAGTGCACGTTAACGAACCTCAGGTGGTCAAAATTAGTCCTGAGTTGCTCGCTATACGACGAGCCTCATAATCAAATCGCGGTTTTGGCACGTCACACCGCAGAGTTTAATTTTAATTAAATTTTAACTTACTCAGTCATTAGACGATTAAGCGAAGATTAATTAGCTATAAAACGAAAAAGAAATCTGTTGCAAGGCACAGTTGTCGACAAGATATCTGTAGGCAGCCTATAGAAGCTGCCCGGGCATATCCTTCAAGGGTATTGTGCAATCGAATTACCGAAGTGCCGACGTCCAGACTTCGTTCTGTTTAATAAAAAAGGAAAAAAATAAAAGAGTCTGGTTAAATCGTGGCACCTGCTTGTGATCTGGCACTGCTTGAGATTGAACAGCATCCTTAATATGGCCACTCGCAAGTGTTTACGCACGACAACGAAAATATGCTGCATAATCTTTCTGTTTTCTTACGTGTGTGAGTGGTATCAAGTTTTACGCCGCGTGGCGCGCGTGAATGAAGAAGATGCTCAATTCCGGCACGGCCGGCACGGCCGGCGCGAAATGCAGCATGTCGTATCTCGACGCCGGCTGCAGCCGGGGCACGCCGACGAACGCCGGATACGTCAGCCGCGCCTCGCGCCTGACTATAGAGTGCTGCGCTTTCGCTGACGTGGCGTCGCCGTGCCGAGCGTGCTCGCCCGTCAACGCTACGTCGGACTATAAAGACTGCCTGCCCACCCCGAGTATCGGGACGATACTCGGGGTCGGCTAAGTTTGGCTAAGAACTAGCCAAGACAAACTAAGTTAAGCAAAGGAAAGCAAAGACAAAGCTAAGAACCAGCCAAGCCAAACCAAACCAAAGTTAAAGCTATAGGCAAGGGCCACCAGCTTCGCCGTTTGCCGTCTTCGCACCGCTTAGTGTGAAGCTGCCCCTATTTTTTTTTTCGTTCTGGTTTTAGTTCCGTTCCACTGAAAAAGGTTCCGTTCCGGTTCTGCTCCGGAACGAAAAAAAAAAGTTATCCGTAATGGTTCATAGCGGTTTTGGTTTGCATGCAAAAATTTTCGAAGCAAAGGAACGATAAAAAATAGCATTAATTTTTCTCAATAAGTGAATTATGAATTCTGAGATTATGCTCAGTGCCTTGACTCTGCCTTGAGTCAAGGCACTGAGCATGATCTCAGAAGCAGCACGTCATCGAGTGTATTCGCCGTAATTCGCGACCACTGTTCCGATAAAACTAGTTTAACGAACACAAACGAAGTATAAAACTTTCGGTAACCAAGTGTTGTACCCGTAGAAAACCAAACGATAAGCTCTTAGCGCGCAAGCCTTGGCTTTAGCTACGATGCCGATTTGCTAGTGCACCAAGTGGCTGGCTTATATTAGTGCAGCGCTCGACCGGCTATCGCTCGCACTATGCCTCACTGAGATACGCGCTTACGCGGACCCCTGTGACATGCGCTAATTGTGACGTTGTATGACGTCGGTTGCTTCCGATTGTTCACTTTCCCCCTGAGCCGAAAACCGATCAAAAATATTTCGGTTTCACTCCGAAAGAAAATAATAACGTTTTGGTTACGTTTTTCGTCCCGGTCAGGAATATCGTTTTGTTTCGTTATTTTTTTTCCTTTTTTTGTATTTTTTTTTGTTCCGTTCTGGCACACTGCTTGAGCACGACCCATGGAGTTCACCCTTCAGTACCGAGAGGCAGCAGGATTCGACGGCGTGCAAGTCACACGACGTGAAATTCGCAAAGCCTTTCGTTTGCAAGAACTTCTTTTCATTGGCTAGCCAACTGCGCTAATAACCCATTTTTGATTATTAAATTTGGTGACCCCTGTTCTAGCCGCACCGGTGTACACGAAGTGCTTCGTCAATACGGGCCTGGAGTTCTTTTGTTGCTGCTGGCCACGCATCCCATAATCTCTTGGCGCCAATAGCATGGGTAGGCAAGTGTACGGTATACGGGTACGCTGACTGTCCAACTCATTCCTTCGACTATCGTATTCGATACCTGTAGTGAGAGTCGGCGTACCCAGTTATGAAACATGCGTTTCGCCATGATACAAAATGCTCACAAACATTTAGCGGTAATGTCAGAGATCGGCCAAGAGATCATTTCTGCGGAAAATGTGGAGTTCCTGTGGAAAATTAAAACAGCCAAAACTATTTATTCAACCATTATTAAATAAACGCTTATTGAATAGGCCTAATAATTTGCAAGAATTAAGAATTAAGGCCAAATTTACTGTTGGTTGTCCGTATATACAGAGTACAGGCCAAAGTTTTCTTTAGAAAGGATTCCTTTCGCTCCAATCTATTTCTTTCTTACCATCCACCGTTCACGACCGGCTGATCCCGATGATAACATGGGCGCAGCGCGCTCAAACAAATGACAAATCGCAAAAATCATTGAAACAGAATCGTTGCATCATCCCGGCCTTGTTTCAATAATGCCGATGTGCCAGTCCCAAAGTGGATCATCCCTGCAAACCAATAATTTTCTTTGCCGTCCACATCAGCTCGATGATGCCTACATAGATCTAGCTTCTACCGCACTTCACGGACTTGGCGAAGCAACTGGACTACTACACGGAGATAAGAGACGGGTCCGCAGTCAAGTGTACATGGAGCCAGAAGGTGGCCTCTTCTCTGTGAGCCCCGAGTGTGTACCTTCGCGTATATATTGTCTGTAGTTGGCGTGCCCCTCGAGGACATCGGTCGGTGTTCGAGAAAAACATTCGCGCGGTAGAAAAGGGCCGTACAGCGTCATCGCAGAAGAATATCGCTGATGATGCTGCGCTGCTGCTGGAGCCTCCACCGCGTCGTGGTCGCATAGTCTGAGAGCGCGCAGAGAGTCTGCGAAGCGTCTCCAGCGAGAAACTCTGGCCGCGCGCGCGGGGGCGGCGAGTGAGAAGCTGCGATTTGAGGCCGCTCGTGTGTGTGCGTGCAGGAGAAAGGGGTTCCCCCCTCTCCCCCTATCTGCCTCCCCTTTACCGAGAGTTCCTCGTCGGCACTCGCCATCAATCGATCGGTTCCCTCTGAAAGAGATGGAAAACTGCGAGGGAGCTCTAGAGGGTTGAGGCGGAGAATGAGAGTAAGGTTGAGGAAGGAGAAGATCTGGAGGAGAACGCGAAGAGCAGCAGTGGGAAAGGAGGACGAGAGAAAGGGGATCATGATTGGAGGAGAGAGGAGGAGGACAGGGCCGGAGCGCAACTTTCTGGCTTGCGCCGCTGCCTTCCTCATGCACCTCGCACAAACACGGCGAGAAGACAAGCAACATAGAAAAGGAAAAACAAAAGAAAGCACTCGGGCGCACTAGCTCAGAGCCCGAGCACACTTGCAAACACCACAGCCCGGCCCTCTGTCACCATCCACTCGCCACCTACAACCCCAGACCCCCAAGCTTTCCTCTTTGCGCGCTCGTCACTTGTGCGGGCTGCTTCGTCACTTGTGCGGCTTCCTCAAGTGCTCACTACGCTCTTCTTGCTTGACCAGACAGACGGCAACCCTGTGCCTTCCAGGTGCCGAGTGCGGCTAAAACTGTACTTTATAACATTGCAAAACTGTAGGCGGCTCTCGAGAGAGGTTCTGCGGAGAGTGTTCCGACGAAGGGTGTCGTTTTAGGAGGGGCACGCGTAGGGTTGCGGGGAAGCAGGGGGACTTAACGTATAGCGGCGGCGCGCCACCAATCACGAGGGATTTCGGCGTGGTCAGTGCGCGTGACGTGTTGCCATGTCCGGCCGAGGACACTTGTCCAACGCTCCTTACCGCTGTTGTTTTGTTAACTTTTACTTCATAGTCATTTCTAGCCAAAGAAAGGGTGTGTGTGTGTGTGTGTGTGTGTGTGTGTGTGTGTGTGTGTGTGTGTGTGTGTGTGTGTGTGTGTGTGTGTGTGTGTGGTGTGTGTGTGTGGTGTGTGTGTGTGTGTGTGTGTGTGTGTGTGTGTGTGTGTGTGTGTGTGTGTGTGTGTGTGTGTGTGTGTGTGTGTGTGTGTGTGTGTGTGTGTGTGTGTGTGTGTGTGTGTGTGTGTGTGTGTGTGTGTGTGTGTGTGTGTATGACGTTGGTCAGCCGAGATGTCGTGCTGCTTGCCGTTATTTTCGTTAAGCCGCACTACTTCAGTAGATCATGTACGATGAGTCTACTTACTCCGAATTCATATTTCGTTCAAAACGTAAGCATGCACAAGTGGCACCCATCACGCGAATCTTCCATGCCGTGCGTACTGCAGATCCGTTCAGCCTTCATCAATCCCACCGTTGTTAAATATGGGTCCTCCACATTATCTGAAGGCCGGAACCGAAGCTACAAAAGGCACCATAAAAAAAGGTACAGGGAAAAACAGAGAGGATTGAATAAATTATCAACGGTTCACTGAGCTTAAGAATCGTACGCGGGCTCAGTGCAATTGCGCATGCTGAAGCACGTACAGTATATACGGAGCCGTAGGTCGCGACGCAGCGTCGGTATAAACACTTGCGTGACGTGATGGCTGCATCGCGAAGAGGAATTAGTCAAGCGCAAGCGCGCAGCGCCTCGCTTAAGTGCGAGCGCCGTGAAAGTGAGCCGCCGCCATGTCGTCGACGCTTGAAAGGAACCAGCCAACCGAGGGATGAAACGCTCGACGACGCGACGGTGTAGAGCAGAGCTCATCAAGCACATACGGGCGACGTAAACAGCGCGTGTTCGCGCGCCCGGCGAGTCTCTCACTTGTACGCCTCTGCACGATAAAGAACGCTGCTCGAGCGAAATGTTTGCGATCACGGCTGCCACGCAGAGAGGGTACCACTCGCGTCAGAGACGCCTCTCTCGTGCCCTGCGCTCATTACGCGTCTCCGCACACCAAGTTTCGCGCGGAGTGTTGTGAGAACTTTCTACTGCGTCCTTGGTTCGGGTGAAGCAAACCATGGCACGATGTTTTCTAGAATACCTGAATGATGCACTCCGTCGTTAAATGTGTCCCCTTGTTATTGATTTATCTAAACTCACCAAGGACGGCGCTGTCTTGCGCGTCACCGTTCCCCGGGTAACCTGAGCGCGAGTAAGAGCTTTCTGTGAATACGGGCGAAGGTAGGAGCGAGTTAATAAAACAATTTGTGTCCAATCCACGCTCTGAAGGTGGTTGGAAAGCGAAGCTGTAAACGATACCGAGAACGATTACCACTTGCGACGAAGCTTGAAATTATTCACATGACGAATTCACATCCATTTTACCTAATTATTAATCTAAGACGTTTCAACAGCCTTTATGTGCTCTGTGTGTAACGCTCCTGAGGACTTTCAACATGCAATAAGCGACTGCTGCAGTTTACTTGTCTGAGGAACATTCTTCGAAGGCCGCTCTGCAGTTACAACGCTGCTCGAGTTTAGAGCCGGGGTGCATTCTCAGCCCGTGGAAAAGCATAACTGCGCGTGGCGCGCTACGAAAGCGCTTCTGGTTTTGCTAAAATCCAAAGGCCGTAAAGAAACTCTGTAAATAACTTCATTGTGTATGTGGGTCTGTGAGGGTGCGTGCTGTTTGGTGTTTATGTGATCACTGTGGATACCATAATTATCACTCAGCACCTGGCATACTAGGCCATCAGCCAGACTAACATCTCTAGCTTATCATTATAGTTTGTATCTATCTCTCTCACTACAGAAAGCGTGGCGTGTTATATTACGTATAGGAGCCTTCATAGACACCACATGTTCAAGCGCTACTCCGTGCGAACCGAAATAGATTTCAACAGCGGAGCTGTTAGGCATTGACAATCATGGTCGATGGCTTCTGCAAAACTTTTTTTATCTTTGTGCATTGCTTCGGTCTCGTTCAGTGAATTTCTCCGCCGCGCATGGGATATCTTCACCGGAGTAGAGTGGCAGAAGGAGAAAGAAAGGCATATATCCATTGCACATGTTGGAATATACTGTTGGAGCGAAGCTTTAGTGAAGTGGCTTTAGTGAAGTGAAATGCTATGCAACTAACAGCGATGCGCACAGTTCATCCTGTACAACGTGTAATCTCACGCAATGTTCATCTTCACCACTATTATTGTCACAAATTATAGCGATGCAGTTTTTTTTTTTAATGTTTGTGCACCACACCCCTGAATGCTATGCCCAATGTGAGACGACGCAATGACCATGACTGCATGACAACGGTGGCATGACCACGACTGTACGAAGACGACATCATGATGACGATCGAATTACGACGACTGCGTCAAACGACGGAGCGACTG
The DNA here is from genome assembly GCF_013339745.2 of Dermacentor silvarum. NCBI lineage: Eukaryota > Metazoa > Arthropoda > Arachnida > Ixodida > Ixodidae > Dermacentor > Dermacentor silvarum. Next base: position 179,217,877 of record NC_051155.1, on the reverse strand, counting down.
TGAGGGCATGACGACTATGAAATGACGACTACGGAATGATGGTTATGCAAGCCGGTTTGCTGATACCTGCCTTCGTAGCGCGCATAATTAAAATTAATCAAATGCTTGAGTTTTACGTGCCAAAACCATGATCTGATTAGGAGGCACGCCGTAGTGAACGGCTCCGGATCAATTTTGACCCCCTAGGGTACTTTAACATGCACACAATGCACGGTACACGGGCGTTTTTGCATCCCACGACCTCGTGCTTAGCAGTGCGACGCCCTATAGCCACTAAGCAACCACGGTGGGTCGGAGCGCGCGTAAGCTTCGTATACATATCCATAAATATACCGGCAAGAAAACGACGATGAACGCCAGACACCGCAGGCAAAGAAAGCTTCGCTTTAAAGCAGTTGCGAAGAATCGATTCGAACGCCATTTAAAGCGGCGACCGTTGCGAACGTGGCGTGCAGAGGGCACGGGAGCGCGGGACTGCGGACCGCCACCTCGCTTTGTACACCCCGAGAGTTTCCACTCCTAATTCACCAGAAGTCCGCGAGCGCGGAGAGCGGCATTCATTACCGGGCTTGGTCAATCGCTGGCTGTTGTCTGAACCTGCAGGCACCGAACTTCGCAAGCGCTGAAGAGCCTAACTCGTTGCAGCATGTGTTGTCTCGCACGTGCAACACGCGCTCCAGATTCTGCATTAATTTTCCTAACGTGTGCAGTTGTTTCGGCCCCTTAGTAAGCTGCAAGCTACCGTATATACGCGAGCAGGCTTGGACGTTCTTTTAATGCAGCGGGCGCTTTCAGCGATTCATGTAGGAGGTAGAAATCAGTTACCGCACCATGGTGACCAATTCCTTTATTAGTGAGGCAGTGTTTTCTGTAGTTCTTTCTTTCTTTCTTTCTTTCTTTCTTTCTTTCTTTCTTTCTTTCTTTCTTTCTTTCTTTCTTTCTTTCTTTCTTTCTTTCTTTCTTTCGAGCCACCGCGAGCCATTCTATAGTATAATTGGACATGGGTGTAGTGCAGTTCTTGTGGTAGGTAGAGCACTTCTACTGGTGTAGTTGTGGGTGTTCTAGACATAGATCATTGCTCTAGATTTAGAAAGCACTCGAAATCGTATCCCGGAGCATGAACTGGTCTAATACATGAGGTCAGGCGTTCGCGACACGTTGTATACATTTAAAGCGAAGCTTCATTTACGAACGAAGCTTCATTTACGAACCCGGGACTTTGCTGATCGGGACCGCTGCTGTCCTGCCGAATATAGCAAGTGCGCGCGTGCCGGTTCTTCATTGGGCCATAGGCGCAGAGAATGAAACGGGCGAATGACAGTCAACCTTGCCACTATATTTCACTTTGTATTTAACTCTGCGTACACCTTTCCTCAGCAGTCCTTCCTCCGATAAACATCCCCCTCGTCCTCGTGAAGTAATTGAGTCGACGTCTCACAGTGTCCATTCGCATGAACTGCTGTAGCCGCCTTTGTTCACTTAAGTTCAGTTCTTTATTTCAGACAACAAAGTCTCGGATACAAGGGAAAAAGGCAGATGTGCTCTGCCTGATGGGACCCCAGCACACGAATGCACATACTCAGAGCATGCAGCAACGGAAACCAGCACATCATACACTATCGTTACATACAGAAGACTGTTTTATGCAAACTAAACAACGGAAAGAGATGCATACTTATGCAGTCATAAAGGAAGATTCATGCAAATAACGAAACTTCGGGAACATAAACATTTCTGTATACACAACCGCTTAAGACAGGAAAGGAGGAAAGCTTTAACATATATTTCTAAAGAGTTCAGGGACACACATTTCTGAATAATTTCTATGGCCTGTGTATGTTTGTTCAGAAAACTGGGAATTAAGTATGAAAGCATTTCGGTTCCATAGTTGGTCCGCACAAGTGAAATTCTGTAATGGTCGTGCCCTAATTTGTAAGGCACATTTTGTAGAGAGAGCTACACTGGCCGCATTCTCGCCGTTTCGCTGTGGCCGGTGGCCGCACCGCGAGCTGAGCCGTTGCCTAGCAACCGCCACAGCTGGCAGCGCCGCTCGCCGCACCATCTGGCGTCGTCTGCTGGAGTTACCTCGGCGCGGCCACGCGCCGCCGCCTCCGCAGTTGCGGTGCAAGCGTTCGCCGCTTGCATTTGGCATGACGTCAGAGGAGGAGCCGGCGTTGCATATTATATATAGAAGGAGCGGCTTGGTGGGATTCGTCAGCAGATATGGAAAGTGAGTCGGAGAGACTGAAAGAAGCCAGGCTTCGTCGTCGGATTGAAACCAAGAGGAGACAGCGAGCCGAGGAGACGGAGGAAGAACGAGCCGCACGCCTCCAGAAGCGTCGTAAGTACGAAGTGGCCAGGCGAGTGGATTCAGATGAGGATAGCACCCGAAACGTGTTCAAGTCACTGGACAACCCCTCATACTCCCGCCTCACCGACCATCCGGCCGTCTTTGTGGCAATTGAGAAAGAAGATGAAGACTTTCATAATAAATGCGTTACACTTTAAAAATTTCTATAGTATTTAATGTAACCATAACTTAACGAGAGGTAACGACCAAACCTCAACACTAAGACGTACGAAGCTAAACGATAAAGATGTAACCGTAGAGAGAACCAAGCTAAACAATAAGATTAGCCGTACCTCTCGCTGAGCACACCCAGGCATAACTGAGTTAAGCTACAGCCAAATTTTACAGCCAATTTTTTTTTCAAGCGAAGCGTGTATATGCTAGCCTGCGTAGGCGATGTAATGCTAAAAAAACTACTATGGCTCATACCCGCATTGGTTATGCGGCTATGACCCAGGGACAAGAAATAAAGAAATACAAAAAGAAGGAAAGAAACAACGAAAGAAAGAAGGAAGGGAAGAAAGAAAGAAAGGAAGAAAGAAAGAAAGAGCAGGTGCGGGGAAAGCCGCGCCGGCGCGGGATCAAGTGACGCACGCGACCAATCAGGGTCATTTGGTGTGTGGCGGGGAGGGAAAGGGAAGGGAAGGGGGTTGGCGTTTGCTCCGCCGGGCTTCCGTCACCTCAGATCAGTTTCGGTGTCCGGTTGGGAGGACCCCGCGTGGTGCGTTCCGCTGAGGAGCAGGCTGCGTTTCAGCAACGGCACCCCGAACTCGCTCGGGAAAGGGCTCATCGTCGACGTGCCGATTCTAGCGTGAGGGCTTCTGAAGCCCCGGCGAAACCGCGAGTTGCGGACCCCGAGTTACGGGAGCAAGTTCTTGAGGCCAAATGTCAGCGAAGAGCCGCCTACACCGAGTTTAGGGCAAACGAAGCGGAACGTCTGCGACAGCGTTGTCTGGCCACAAGCTTCGCTTACCCCATTTCCTCGACAGAGGAAGGGCTCTGAATTTTTTTAATTAATTGTATTTCAGGCACATTACTACTAGAGTGCAATTCAATATATTTAGAGGGATTGAGCTTGATTTCATTAACGACGTAAGAGAGCAATTCTAACTCATATAGTTGATTCACTTTGAGAACGGAGTGTTCTAAAATGTACAAAGCTGTGTGGTCGTTGTATGAAAGATTTTCGACATATCGTATCGCTTTTTATTGCGATAGCAATTATATGGACACTCTAAAGCAGATTTCTGCCGTCGGCGTCGCCGTTGCCGTCGCCGTGAGGTTCCGTATGACGTCAGCGGCGATGAAATCGTCGCGGTGCTCCGGACGCTGTATGTGCGAATGAAAGGGCGCGAGGGACGCGCGCTTTCTCGGGGAGCGAACGCACGTCGGAGAGCAAACGCGCGTTCTGCGCCGTGCTCCCTGAAGGGCTGCGGAATTAAACGTCTCTTTCCTCCTTTCCATATATAGAGAGAAAACGCAGCTTTTTCCGTCGCGCGAAAGGCTGTGGGGGGACGGGAGAGAGGGAGGGGAGGCGACGTTTAGCTGCGGCACCAAATACGTATTTATATAAAAACGCCGCGCGCGTTCGGTGCGAACGCGGGCAAAACGCCGACGGCGTCGACCACAGTTCTGCGCGTTGTTGGTGCTGCTGCATGTCCAAGTTTATACAGCTGATAAAACTACTATCCTTACTCCGTATAGCTCTCTACTAATTTGCTATCGCAATTGGTGCTTCGCCTTTCGGATGAAACTGCGGAAAAATTTTTCCATAATGTTATCAACCTCATAAGATTAGTTTTGGTTTTAGACACCCAAAACAGAATACAATAGTGAAGATGTGAATGAATTAGGGTATAATATAACTGCCACTTCAGCCACTTGGGAACAATTAGGTTTCTAATTTTGTACAATACAGAGAGTGACCTTGATATGTTGGCATGAATTTTATTAATTTGTTGGGACCAACTCAAGTGTTCTTCAAAAAGAGTAGTATGTCCAGAATTGAGAACTTCTCAAATCTGCTGTTATGAACAATTCTATCGTTGGAGCTTTTTCGTGAATACTTGTCCAAAATGACAGCTTTCCGTGGCGTCCGGTTCCGGTAATGTCTGGTTCCGGTAGTTGCGCTCTTTCAAACAGGTACTATATGTACAGCAAAGCCGTGGACAGCAATGCCGCTAAATGTGATACAAATAAGGGACGTGCGGGTTCATCAAGTGCGTGCGTGCTACATTTGTCATCATTTAACGAGAGCATCAAACGCACTATTGTGGGCGTCCGTTACCGCTAATAACGGGGCGATAAAAGGCATTTCGCACTTTTAAGAATGGGGTGAGCATTGCGCCGAGCAAACTGCAAGGCATTCTCTTAAGGGACACTAACAAAGGGGTTGGAAACTGGGCACCCATTCAGTCTCACTTACACCAGAGACATCAGAGGCAGTGCAGATGAAAAAAATGGGTTACGAAATATGAGATAAAAAGAAGCAAATAATGAACAGTGCCATGTTTGTGCTCACGAGGGTTTCGACGGGAATTCAGGGCGCAGGCTCCCTTCCCAAGCGTATAACCCCTGAAGGAAGCCGGACGCCAGGTCGGGGTACACTTGTGCCCATTTGAACCAATGGGTGCCTGGCGGTGGTCGGGAATCGAAGCCAGCACCCCCCGCAGCCGAGGCGGGTGCTCTACCACTAGGCCACGGGCAGCCTACCGGATGTATCCTCTGGTTAAATTCCCTGTCATTGTTTTCCGTCTCTCTAACCTCTCTCTCTCTCTCTCTCTCTCTCTCTCTCTCTCTCTCTCTCTCTCCTCTATGGAAAAGACACCATCCTCAGAAAAAAAGAAAAATTAGAACGATACAAACAAGCGGAGCTTTCTGTTTGCTTGTTCATATCCTATATTGCATTCACGTCAAATAGCCACGCTGCTGTGGACACTCTTGCAATATTACTTCCTAAATTTCCAGGTAATGCTCGGAAAGATACATCAAGCTTACTCCTCGCTCTCAATTACTGCGTCAGTTTTAAAAATTGTGGAGTCACTCACCGTCTTAACAGGCAGGGGGTTCACGGCGCAGTCATCAGCGCCAAGTTGGCGCGCCGAAGCCA
>NC_051155.1:179187418-179207418 GCF_013339745.2 Dermacentor silvarum | reverse complement strand
ACACCTATACTTCTATCGTGCCACCGCCAACTCCCTCTTTGAGATGGTCGCCTCGGGTGAATGACGACGATGATGATGACGATTTTTATACAGTGGCGCATGCCCGCAACGTGAGACTGGCCAAGAAGCGGATGGTACGTATCAAATAAATGCGGAGAAATTAAGAAATGCGGTAATATAAGAGACGCATGAACGAAAAGGGGCAAATTATAGCATTTCATCAGCTGCTTCACGAAAGCTTCGCTTACCCATAGATTCCAAAATGCGCATATATCGAATCTTCATAATTTCTTGTCTCCTTATAGAGTTGTCCTTTTGCGGAAAAAGTATTCACACTGTTCATATAGACAGTGGTCCTTAGGAGCTCCACTTCCTTTGACGCGTGGTGGTCCAGAGACTTCCGAAAGGTTTGCTTGCACGGACTGCATAGACAATTGTTCAAAAAAAAAAAGGGCGTTAGGTATTGTAATACCACAGTTTATTTTTTCTTTTTTCATAGACATTCCATTGGGTCGATTATAAAGCGCCTCCAGTCATTCTTTAGACTGCCTAAATAAATTTGTAAGAGGGACTGTCTCGGCTTCTTGCGACAGAGACGCAGTGGCTCCGGCCGAGCGGCAACGGCGCCGCCATAGGCCCCGTCCATTTGCGCCTTTTCTGGAGACACGTGAAGCTATAGCGACGCAGGGTGCGGCGTACCCTCTTCGCGGCTTTTATTGGGCCGCCGCCGACGCCGCCGCTCTTTCTTATAAATAGAAGCGATCGCAGTTCTTTCGGCGACGATATAAAGCGTTGCGCGCGACAAATAATGAGATTAAAATGATACACAAAAGACAAGCGTAACAGGACAGCGCGAAGGGGGTGAGGCGCACGGGCGCAGGGGCAGAGATAAAAGGGCGCGCGCGGGCTGAAACTGCGTGGCGGAAAGTGTCAACAGTGGAGGAAGAGGACGGAGGCTGGTTCTGAGGACTAAATCGAGAAGAGGTCGCCCCTGAAAGAAGCCGTCTTGTGTTCTTCCAAGCGATGGACGTGGCCTGTCTCCCCCCTCCAACCTCCTCACTTGGTGTCATTCTCTTCTTCCGTTTCTCTTCTTTGCTCATATTCTTTCTTTCTTTCTTTTCCGTTTTGATTATTCGTGGCTGGTTGCGTACGCGCAGCGTGTGCGAGGGAAGTGTCGCTACGCGGTGATTACCCGCGCCTCCCTATATTTCTTCTTTTTTCTTTGGGTTGTCACTGGAGCTTTGTTAGAATCGCAGCCCTATTTTTGCTGCTGCTGTGGTTGTTCGTTTCTCGCCTTTTCTTATTGCTGCGGTGGGCTATTCGTTGTCCTCAACAGGGTTCTTGACGTGTATAGTTAGCACGACTAGTTGCGCGGTTGTCGAGCCTCGCATTGTACGGTGGTTAAAAAGAAACTGTTGCTTTGAGTTACGGTAAGTTAGTTATGCAATATCTCTTCGTGCCGGAACTTGAAAAAAAATGAAGATTCCGCAAGTGAACTGTCACAACTGTAGTTTCTTGAATGTCTGCGCGGTGTTTATGCATAAGTATCAATACAAACAAGCTTTCTTTATCTTTTTTTAAACATTTTCCTGAAGTAGCCACGACTCGCTCCACATGCGGAGAAAGCTGCATAACGTTCGCTTGTACTACCACGGCGGCGCTCATGCGTATGTAAGTTGCAAACAGGCGCCCGCTGCGTGTGTTCATTTTTCGTACCTCGCATCACGCTTCGTCACCTCTCGTTCGCTCGATCGTCTAGCGTCTTAACTGCGTTTCTCCGCCAATTTCCCGGTCAGAGCTTTCAACTCTCTCGCCCAGTGATTTATTCGCCTCTCGATCAAACAAAAAACATGACAGCGCTTACAGCCACAGCGCCACTTAAGTGCCTGCAAATAGAGAACATACACTATGTAGATTACTCGACGATATGGTTTTCAACGAGGTCTCGTTTTAATGGCGAAGACCGGTTAAAGCTATTTGCTGCTATGAATGCGTGCGTGGCATGCAACAAAGCCCCCGGGACCAGCCTACCTACTCGTTCTTGTGACCGGTCTCCGGTATATCAGCGCACCACGTGGACGCTGTGAGTATATAATTTCTCTGGCGGGGCTCTTACCGGGATGCCACGACCAGTGTTGTTCAGGTAAGAGCGAGTGATCAAGGAAGGGCATGCCTGCAGATGCGCAGCAGAGAAACGGGAGAGTAACACTGGCGCAAAATGCCCAATTAACGCAGATGATTAGTAACGCAGATGACAGCACTTGCACTAACGAATCATGCGACAAAATTTACAAATGTTTGATAACCGAAATCCTTATAGGTGGCGTTATGACCACAATTGTCTCAGTGAGGCTTCACTCGCGCAAAGTCTCTCCAGCCACCGTTCGCCGCCAGTCAAAACATAGCATGCTCCGTAGGCACTGGCGATGTCAAGGGGCCGAACACACGACCTCGGCATTATGAAACCAGCGCTCTGCTGACTAAACCATCTGATTCGAGCCATCTGACTCGAGATACCGAAGTGTAAAGAAGTCGTGGCAAATATATGACGGACGATGGAGAAGCGGACACTCTAGACGCAGGAAAAAAAGTGGGTGATGGTGGTTTAGCGCATGCATGGAAACGGAGAGGAAAGAAGACTTTAATGGATGTTGAAGAGGCGAGCCCCACAGCAGGGCTGGCTACTTCTGACGGGAGTGATCTAAATAAGAACGACGATACAAAAAATTGTACTTCTTGCTCATCACTGCAACGCCACTATGGCAAGTGCTTCTGATTATATTTTCTTCAGCTTCCTCGATATTTCAGTTATGCTATTTCCGAAGCTCGAAACGTGTTTCGCACAAGACAAAAGCCGCTGCATGAAGCAATTTTGCCTCTAGTCGGGAAGTACTGTTGAATCACAAAGAGAAGGGCTGAAGCACGTTAAGAAAATTTCTCGGTCTCGGACGTCTGACACGCACGTAGTAACAGAGAAACGGAAGTTCGACGGCCATGTAGCCGCTGAGAACCAGTTGAGTGAAAAACTTCTCGTCACGTCTCATACGTCACACCGCTTGCATATGCGGTACGATATGGCGGTCCGCCGGCGGCAGCAAAATCGGCAGCTGTAAAAACGCAGCGAGACACCTATAGCTATACGTGTCTTGGGTAGAATTTCCACACATAATACAAGCAGTAGCAAGAAATATCATGGCCGATGCTTAAGAGCGTGAATGAGTGCACTTTACTTTTCAATGCAAAGCGAAGAAAACAGATAAGTTTTTGTTCGTCTCTGGACTTTCGCACTTAAGTGCGAAGCTAGAGCCTCTGCGCCGCCTAACTTGACATTTAAATTACTCCAGTGTTGGCCATTTCTGTATTTGTGATCAAGTATATAGCTCGTATAAAGACATCTATAACAATAATATTAGAACCACGCAGGAGATGCCAAACAAATCCTTTGAACGCTGTATTCAGGAGTGATATTATTCAGCCGCAAGATATGCCTTTATAGGAACAAACAAACAAACAAAAAAGAAAGAAAGAACGAAGGTGGCAAAAGAAGCGGTAAACGGTGGACAGGAGCGGAAGTCGCTTGGATATAGGCGTGTGCTGCTGAGCAAGCTCCACTTAACCGTAAGCCTTAAATCGCCGAGAGCTCGGGTGTTGATACAAGCTAACGACTTCAAGGAGCTTCGCGCAAGGACAGCCTCGGAACGGCTCGCAATCGATATTCTCTTTTTAGAATATTTAAAACGAAGAAGAAGAATAGCGAGAGTGTGAAAGGGAGAGAGAAGAAAAGAAGGGAACGTGATCGAAACGTTAAGGGAAAGAGCAGCGAAACAGCGGGACTTTTCAAAAGAAATAAAGCATCGTCCTCGATTTCCGAAAACGGCGAGAGCAAAAGAAACAAAGGCGCGTATAAGCCAGCGCTGCAGAGCAACCGCGACGTTCCGCGCGAAGCAAAAGACGCAGGATCTGTGGTGGCTCCGAAAGCGCACGAGAAGGAACAGGAGGCTGGCAGGCAAGAAGAAACCAAGAGGCGTTGGGTACGCTTCAACCAAGTGCGGAGGTAAGGGGGGGAAGGGAAGGTGGCGTTGTATCGGAGGAGTTGCTGCGACGGAGTGCTTTTCGGAGGGTGCGGTGGGGGCTGAAGGAGGAAGGGAGTCACGGTGAAGGAGAAGAAGAAGCAGGCGAGGTTTTTCCGTGGGCACGTGGTGCGCTGAACGACAAGCAGCGGTGCGTGCGAGTCGCCACGCGCCGTGCGCGCGGTGGCGGCGGCGGCAGCGAGGGGACGTTGCGAAGATTTGCGACAGCTGTGCCTGAGAGGGGCGCGCGGGCGACGGGCCCGTGGCTGCTGGAAATAGACGAGCGGCGGCGCGCGAGCAAGAAGCGAGCGGGCCGTTGGGTTCTCCGTCGAAGACGGCGTCACCCGGAGGCGCCGCCGCGGAGCACGAGAAAGTCCGAGAGAGAGAGAGAGAGAGAGAGAGAGAGAGGCGACCAGTAAAAAGAGCACCAGCAGCCGTTTCCGGCCTTGTTTCGACGACCGGGAACCAGCTTTTCGTCGCCGTGAGGTTCCGTATGACGTCATTTGGAGAAGAAATCGTCGCCGCGCGCCGAACGCTGTATGTGCGAGTGAAAGGGCGCGAGGGGCGCGTCTTTCACGGGGAGTGAACGCACGGCGGAGAACAAACGCGCGTTCTGCGCCGTGCTCGCTTAAGGGCTGCAGAAGTAGGCGTCTCTGTTCTCCTTCACAATCACCATGTATGTAGAGCAAACGCGCCTTCTTCCAACGAGCGAGAGGCCGTGGGGGAGGGGGAGGGAAGGGAGGCGACGTTTAGCTGCGGCACGCAGTGCCTATTTATATCAGCCGTGCTCCCTCAAGGGCTGCAGAAGATAGCGCCAACCTTTCCCTTTCCCTCAAGAACCACTTACCACCTATTTATATCAGAGGCTCCGGCAACAGTCACCAACGCCGCACGCATTTTGAGCGAACGCGGGCAAAACGCCGATGGCGTCGACAACAGTTCTGCGTGTTGTTCCTACCAAAGCCGCTCACCTTACTTCGTATGACATTGCTGTGTTGCTATCGCATTCATTGCTTCGCCCTTAGGGCGAAACTGTGACATTTTTTTACCTGGCAATCAGTCTACTCCGGTGCAATTTGTGGGCTCGTGGCGTCGCGCGCACCACTCGAGACGGAGAGGAAGAGAGCCTTCTTTTGTGTGTAGGACACGGTTCGGCAACAGTGGCGCCTGTATGTGAATCTTCGAAAAGAACAGTGGCGGCTCGGGCGCTGAAACTCGGAAATACGAACGGGTCGCGTCGGGCATGCGCACGTGCGCTTGCGCTTTTGCGGCGTCGCCGACGCGTTCTTGCACAAGCATGCATGCGTTGTCGACGCCAAAGTGTGGGCCCGTTGTTATCGGTATACGAAAGCGAAAGACGAAGTAGAGCTCTCGATCAAAGTTAGGCGCGACATTTGGCAGGCGTGGTGAAATATGTCGAACCATAAAAATAAGCGGAGCTTTCTGGCGCAACAATAAAGAAAGCTGCAAGGAATAATGTTTGCTTCACTGTACAGTCCCGTTGCATTAGGAAAAGCCTAACTATTACGCGCAACAAAATGTAACGTTCATTGCGGGACAAAAAGTTTCGACGTAGTATGCTTATGGCCACTCTTTAGAACGCGCACTTTTCAAATTGCTTCGAGCAGAACACATTAGATATGGCTTGCGGAAATGCGCTCTAGCTGCCATGTCACAAACGAAACAAAAGCCCTCACTTGGCCATGTTCTCACGGGCTTCGTTACCGCCGCCCGTCAAGGACGGTGACCAGTCGCTGTACCTCCAATTCGACCCAATGGGATGGTACGTCATAACTTATAAGCATCGCAGTTGCATCGCAGTTGCTAAAGTTGTTAATGGCGGCAGCCACACCTACATCGACAAGCGTTGTGGCTTTTATTAAATTTTATATTCTTCTGGCGTTTCATTCCTCGTTTTCTGGAAGCTAACATCATATCTGCACTGCTTCGCATATAGTGGTATGGAGCCGTGGTACCTGTCAAAGGTTGTGAAAAGGCTCTTTGCGACGGTACTAGCAGTGACTTATACAACGCATAACCATTCAAAAATTGCTAGCAACCTTTTGGTCTTCTCTTCCGCTGCCACTCTTGGTGCGGCTGGGAGGCAACACATGTCTTTGTCTGCTGCGCAATTCGTCTTTCCAACTTGATATTGCGGTCCTATGTGGCAGACCCGGGTCACGTGCATAATGGCTTAAAGACAATTTGTGCGCGCACAGCTAGGTTTCAGCTCCTCCGTGGTGGCTACCATTTTCTCCTCCCATGAGCACAGGCTGATGTCGACGAGTTGCGTTTGCGGTTGCCGGGGCTTAGTCTACCGGGTAATTAATTGCTGCACCTGTGGTTAGCTGTTCAACGCAGTTACCTTAAACTGGGTTAGGCTGCCCGTGTTCTTGGCAGGACGTTCATTTTTACACCCGAGTGCACTGTGAGTTCCATTCTTTGCGTCCTGTGAAAATCGCATCACTTGGGAAAGATTCACGCATCACCTGGACGCTGATGAAATAAAAACTTTAGCAACGCCTTTTCTGTTACCTGTTGCTGTTTTTTTCTTCTTTGTCTCTCTTTGCCCTCTTTCCAAGCCCTATATTCCCCATCCCAGTGCAGGGTAGCAAACCGAAAACTCGCATCTGGTTAATCTTCCTGCCTTTACTCTCTCTCTCTCTCTCTCTCTCTCTCTCTCTCTTAGCGCTTCATGCACCGGTAGCGTGTGCTTGTCGTCTTTGCTAAGGTTAATAGAGGAAACATGTTATCTGGGGAACTTAACCTTAGAATTCGCCTCATGAGCACGCAGTCTTTCTCCGCGGTTAACTCAGACGACAACGCCACAGCCAGACGCACTCAAAAAACAGTTTGGGTTAATATTCTCGAGAATTTAAAGCCGGTGCTCGCCGCCTCCGAGAGAGTGGTCATAGTCATTGCTGTTTTTAAGCGCGTGTCATGTGCAGGTCCACCTAAACTCCATTTTTCTTTGTATGGGGATTATCTTAAACCCGACATTTTTGCTACTTCCTTAATAAGTTTCCTCTCTGTATGACTGCCTGTTCACGTAAAACAAAGCAAAACAAATCATTCATTGTGTTTAAATGATCTGGTCATCAGGATACTGATAAATTTTCTTTTTTTAACGCAGATATCATCGGACATTTTTTAAAGCTGAGGACGGTTTTGGGGTCATGCTGAAGTGGCCTTGAGCGCATCCTTGCAAACATTATCACAAAAAAAGCTGTCAGCCCTTCCACAGGGGTGGAGATGGAAGACCAGCGAAGCTGTACTATAGTGGGAATTATGTATTTCTAATTATTACTATTAAGATGTAAGGGTGTAATTGGTTATTTGAACTATTAAAGAATGAGAAATATACAGGGTGTTTCAGCGAACATATTAGAGAGTTTTAGAATAGGGGCCCCAAAAGTTTGGGGACCCAAAGAGCTTTGCGGGTGTTAGCGTTGGGGCATGCAAGAGTTTTAGAATAGAAAATTAAAAAATTAAATTATGGGGTTTTACGTGCCAAAACCACGATCTGATTATGAGGCACGCCGTAGTGGGGGACTCCGGAAATTTGGACCACCTGGGGTTCTTTAACGTGCACCTAAATTCTAAGTACACGGGTGTTTTCGCATTTCGCCCCCATCAAAATGCGGCCGCCGTGGCCGGGATTCGATCCCGCGACCTCGTGCTCAGCAGCCCAACACTATAGCCACTGAGCAACCACGGCGGGTAGTTTTAGAATAGGGCTTTGCGTTTGCGAATAGCGTCTTGCGCTTGCAGCGCCACTACGGTGTCAAAAAAAACTATTATAAATATTAAAATAAACTATACCATTTTATGATAGGAAGAGTAATTTTGACTTTCGTGGTTTTGCGTTTAATTACAATTGAGAGGTTATTCTATTAGCAGCAAGCGATTTGTTGTGCCTAATTTTGAGTAACCAACTTGACGTGCCTTCACCAGCCAAGCTAATCCACGTTAGGCCTACGAGCGGTGAAATCGACAATCGAATTCGGAATCAGCGGCGTCTAATGAATCAATCTTCATTACACACGTTAGTTGAGAGAAAGCGATAACCGCAGTCACTTCTCCTAGCTTGCGAACTTCACGCATTACCAAGAATCAAGCCGAGTTTGGTACTCGGAGAGCCGTCGCTTCGATGGGTGCCGCCATGTTTGTTGACGGCAAAGCTTTTGGGGCTGCTTTTGGGGCTCCCGCTAATCGGTGAAATAGCGTGCCCAACGCAAAACCTAAACTCAGTTAGCGTCTCGCGCATGCGCAGTGGTGTCGACGCTATTTCTTTGGGGCCCCAAAACGTTTGGGGCCCCTATTCTAAAACTCCCTATTCAAAAATTCTTATAGGTTGCCTGTGGCAGATAGCACAATTCTAGTTCATGAGCTGCTCTACTCGAAGAGGTGGACATTACTTGCACAAGAAATTGAAATACATAATCGACTAATCAACAAAAATTCACTAATTAAGTTTTTAACAAATTTCCTGATGGCCCATATTGCAATTTACAAAATGTAGCCGTGGAGTTCGCAAGGCGGACCCACATGGAACGAATTCTCGGGATGACACCATTTTCGAGATATTAATTCCCGAACTTTGCAGAGAAATGCATTGGCGTTCCAGTTAGTTTATTAACAAAACGTCTCTTTATGCACTGAAGCACAAAATTAACTGGAACGTCAATGCATTTCTCCGCAAAGTTCGGGGATTCATATCTCGAAACTGGAGCATCCTGAGAATTAATTCCAAGTGTATGCGCCTTGCGAACTCCACGGCTACAATTTGTAAATCGCAATATGGGCCATCAGGTAATTAGTTTAAAACCTAATTAGTGAATTTTTGTACGATTATGCATTTCAATTTTTTGTGCAAGTAATGTCCGCCTCTTCGAGTAGACCAGCTCATTAACTAGACTTGGGCTATCTACCACTGGCAACCTTAAATAAATTTTTAAAGTGTTCACTAAAACACCATGTATATGATCCGGTGGTTTTCATTTATTTAGTGACCACAGGGATCATGGTTTTATGGTCGCTACGGTACACCGCTATAGGGTGTATACGGCAAAGGTTCGCACGTTCTTTATAAACACGTCACCAACGCCGCGCGCGTTTGGTGCGAACGCGGGTAAGACGCCGCCGCCGTCGACAACAGTTCTGCGCGTTGCTGGTGCTGCTCCCCGTCCCTCCCACCCGTCCTCCCCCCCCCCCCACGGCCTCTCGCGCGACGGAAGAAGCCACGTTTGCTCTCCGCCGTGCGTTCACTCCCCGTGAAAGTGCGCTTCCCTCGCGCGCTTTCACTCGCACCTACAACATAAGGCCAATTAAAGTTTTTTTTTTCTTTTCTACACGCGGTCACGACCATCGGAGACTGAGCCCTTAATAGCTTCGCTGTAAAAATTAGGTGCAGGTTCATACTAGTGGTGCGAAGACAGGGCAAACAGCGAAGCTGGCGACCCCACCTAGCTTTATCTCGGTTCGGCCACGTTTTTGCGAGGTTATGATTCGAGACACGGCCACGTTTTGCGCAACATCACCCCGGAATCATCGACAGTCCAAGGAGCAACGAACACTCGGTCATTAAAGTATCTGGACGCTTCTGGACGCTCAAACGCTTTTGCTCGTTTTCGCGGGCTCGTAACGCCGGATCTTCTGCGAATCGCCGGACCGAAGTCGTCACGATCGTACCGAAGTCGTCTCACTCGCTCTCGAATAGCGGCGCGGCGGCTTTCGCGACGCGCTTCCTCTTCTTCAGGAGTGACGCTGTTATTTGGCCGCCCCATCTTCACGGCGATGTGCTCTGCGCGTAGACGGCGGGGCTTTTGTGTCGCCGCGGCGGCGACGCGGAGCTATATATCCCGTTGGACGGCGCAGTGATGTCACGGCTTAGCTCCGCCTCTGCGCAGCCGCGGCAACCACTCCGCACGGCGCGGTGACGTCATGGTTCGGCAAAGCTAAGGCAAACCGATGCTGCGCGCGCGATGACGTCACGGCTCACGCAGCTGTGGCGAGGCTCGGTGTGGTCGGCGCAGCTGGTGCGAAGCGTTGCTAGGCGACGCATGGTGACGTCATCGCCAGGCGGAGGTTTTGCGGCGTACACTCGACGGACCATCCTCGAGCTTATACAGCTTCGATAGTTCACAGGGGTATGGGCCATTGGGCTTGGACCCTTTCTGCACTACCACCAGGATCGGCCCACATTTCGGCGTTACTCCTGACGGCAAACGCCCAGGTTAAACAGCTTCGCTGTTAATATACTGTTTTGTTCCTACTTACTTTTTATTACCTTCAATAGCATGTCGTTGGAAGTGGAATTTGATATGATGTATTATTTCCGTAAAGGCAATTCCTGTGGTCGGGTGGACGCAACAGCATCGTTCTGACATGACAAGAACAAATAACACGGATGTTAGCGATAACGAGAAAGAACGGAAACAACGGACTCGTTGAACTCCCGATGACAATTTGCGACAGATAAGTGCCACGACACATCACCACAATGATAACGCATGCGCCCGCCGAACACAGAACCTTCGGCTTTGCCGAATCGATTTCCTGAGTGAAAACACATTACAGCGCTCAGCCCTTGCCAGCAACACGTGTGTTGATTCAGCTAGAATAAAAAATAGAAATGGAGCGAAATGATTCAGTGGAACGAGAGAAAAAACCACATGACGCAAGGATACCGCTGAGGGAATTTGATTAACGCTTGCAACGTCGCGGTGAAAGTCCGACGCGCCGAGTCCGAAACAGGACGACTTTCCAGTGCTGTCACGTCTCGTTTATATAAACGCCGTGCCTCTAGTACTGTGCAGTGGTCTGCAGGCCGGAGAAGGCTTCAGACACCAATGGGTCGACTTTAAAAAAAATAGAAGCTGTTACTCTTCGTGATCAGACCACACAAATTCGTTAGCCAATTAACAAAAAGCATAATTTAGATCTTGGAAGGCCAAAGCTTAGGCGAGGCACGAAGAAAAAGAAAACAGAAAAAGAGGAACACAGCGCATTGCGCTGTTAATAGTGCCCGAAATCACGAATAAATCCCAGTCGTGCATTGAAAAATTTCCTTAAATTTGATAATTGCATTCAGTTGCGAAGCTTAGTGTTGCCACGACGTCGAACACTGCAACGGCCCAAACATGGTTGATATTTTAAGTGCTCCCAATGGAGTACGTGGTTGGAAATATTCACGCATGCTTCAGCATCCCTGTACCTAACTGCGAGCGTCCCAGAACCTCCGATGCAGTGCGGTTTTATGTGTCAGAGACGTGTAGAATGCATATTCAGCAGCAGATATGTACGCTGTTGAAGATTAAAAGTTGTGGTTTCATGACTAACACAATTTAAATGTATTAATTAGTATCCCAAGGCAGCACGTGGAATCGTTTTGATGTGTTGCGCACTTTAAAAAGAAGTTGTATATTTCAGTGAGTAACTTATTTCTTTCCACAAGAATAGTCATGATCATGTGATCATTTTTTGGGAGTATTTGGATTGGCTGACGCTTTATGCTGGGTTACAATGGTCGTAATGGTGTAGGATGCGTAGGATGGATAACCGTAGGCATGCTTAGGATGGATAACCGGTGGATCATTAGGGTTACAGAATGGATACCAAGAGAAGGGAAGCGTAGTCGAGGTCGGCAGAAAACCAGATGGGATGATGAAGTTAGGAAATTTGCAGGCGCAAGTTGGAATACGCTAGCGCAAGACAGGGGTAATTGGAGATCTCAGGGAGAGGCCTTCGTCCTGCAGTGGACATAAAATATAGGCTGATGATGATGATGATGATGACAATGGTCGTAATGACTGCTAAATGTTTGTGAACTCAGTTCAATGTTCATTCCCTTCCCGACCAATCAAAAGGCGGCTAGAACTAAATGCGAAGAATCCTTGACAGAGATCTGACCTCCTTTGTGCAGCTCGCGCAGCACTTTGACTCACCGCCATTGAGGCTTCATGACTAAGACAGTACAGTTTAAAGACAGCGTAATATTTCTTGTGAGTAAATTAAAACAAACATATGCAATATTGCACACACATGTTAGCACGGAAACAAAATGCTAACTGGTATACAAAACTTGTGTTAACTACCTGGCGAGTCCCTCTTTCATTGTAAACGTATTTATTTGACTGACATAGGAATAAGTATTACTTTAAGATTGATTTTGATTCCGTGGTAACATGGCTGTATTTCCGTGAGATTCAATAAAAGGGCAGCTGCCATTCACAAGTCCCATAGACACGAACAGCTTTCCCTGGCATACATGCCCCAGTGCCCACAACGTTAGCGAAAGGAAAATCTCTCCCAAGAATGATGACAATAATTATTTGGGAGAAAACTGCACCTGGAGTCTGGAACAGTTTTAAAGCGATGCACAAGGATATAAAGTAAATGTTATCCTGATAACGTATGTATAGAGTTATTATATTTTAATATTCCTGCAAACGTGAGATAGGAAAAAATACGGACAGAGAACATATTCCTGGCAACCGTATGCGATTCGAACCTAGCGCCTTTGTGCTTGGGAAGCGTCGCTTTTGACCACTCTGAGACGATAGCGACACTATTTCGCGCAGCAGATTTCAGGTAACACCGATAGCCATCAATTCGGTAGTCGAGGCGTCCCGTGGCCAATAAGGAGACGTTGCTGCGTGTAAATAGTTCTGGGCCAGTCGCTCAATAATCAGCTAACCTCAACTATACTATATTCAGTCGCCCTGCACGGTTGACGCTTGGAACTGCGTGTCACTATTCTTGCTCGCTTCACGAGCCACGGAGTTGACAACGCCAGTCCGTACATGCCGGCAATACTGAGAGACTCGATGGAGGCTGGGGACATTCCATATCGCAGGATCCAGGCTCCTGGGCATACTTCGGTGAAATAGCGTTCCAATAATAATTCCCCGCTGGAGGCATTCGGTGGAACCACAGCAACGTGAAAGAACTTATTGATTTCTGCTTCCGTGCCTGTCTGTAGCCAGGTCGTGGTGAGTGCAGTAAATTCCGCAAATTCTTTGCGGTTGTTAAAAAAGTAGGCTTAAATATCAAATAAAAATGTTTAAAAATGAAACGAAAACACTGAAAGGGCAAGAGAAATGACGTTGTATTGAGTTTTTCAGCACACTTTATTGCTGTGCATAAACGAATTGCCCTTTCTTTTTTTTTTTTTTTTTTAGTCTTTTGGTTCACACTTCAGCCGCAGGTCTAAAAGGACAAGCATGGTTACCGGTATCAGGGTCCGGTGTTTTTCGGTCAATTTACATCATTACCTTGGTCAATTTACACGGTTTACACCGCCTTCATCCTCTTTAGCTTATGCTAAAGTGACTGTGACTTCATGTTTCTTGGAGGGGTGGTGGCATCCGTGGAAGCCCCATGGTTCCTGAAAAACACGGACGCATATACCGTATACGATGGCCGCTCTTGAAAGTTCTGTAAGTTGTTTTTCAATTACAGTGATTTCTATGTAACGACAATGAAACATATATCATAATATATCTCCCGGGCCGGAGATATCACAGATACTACTGGAGAAAGAGCGAAACTTTCGCACGAGTACTTTCACGCGAACGGTTACCGAAAGGAACCCTTTGACTTTCGTGTAAATACGATAGTCAGCAAAATAATAATAATAATAATAATAATAATAATAATAATAATAATAATAATAATAATAATAATAATAATAATAATAATAATAATAATAATAATAATAATAGGAATACTGCTAGTGACATCTAGAAAAAAAGAAAAAAAGCTAAGAATGAGAGTGCCACAAATTTCCGAGAAAATGTTCACTGTATGCGAAACGAATGAGCGGTTAATAACAAGCTTAAGGGCAGAGGTCACGTGCTAAAATTTTTAGGGCTTAAGAGCTTGCCTCGCTCGTCTCTTCCAAATCGTCGTTCATGCGTCAGAGCGCAAGGCGTACGTGACTGAGCTCGACGTCTGTTTTCATGATCCTCGGGTTACGCAAGGAGGGAAAAGAGAGGATCGACCTCATGCTCGATTTGCATACGAATTCAGAATTATTCTTTCGCTGCCGAGGTAATCCCTAGGATTACAATTCGTAATTCTTTCTTAATCCTCCTTCCACGCCCTCGCCGCTCCCAACCCTGCCAAGAAGTAATATATTCCTTTCCAGTTTACGTTTTTGATTCTTATTACGACAGTCCTTGTGATACAATATCTCTTTATGCTTTCCGGAAGGCATAACCGTCGCGTCACGCTGCATTTGTCCGACAAAAAGCCGGATTTTTTTCTTCCGCCCAAATTTACGTACGTGTAGCAAGCGGGAAAGCCAGCTGCTTTAAAATATCAGTGCATCGACTGAAGTTCCGGAAAGCACAGTTATGTGAACTTTGCGCGTTTCGCTTGCAATTAATCTGACGTTGGCGACGGGAAATGTATATGTAGTACGAGATCGATGGCAAGCTCTCGGTCTTCTGTCTAGTCATATGCTGTGGGTGATCTGTACTTGGTACGTGCCGTGTTCATATATTAAGAGAGAGAGAGAGAGAAATAGAAGATAGAAAAGACAGGGAGGGTAACCAGAGGCATGTCCGGTTTGCTACCCTGAACTGGGGGAAGGGCATATAGGGATGGAAAGAGAGAGAGCACAGTTTCGCGCACATTTGAAGGTACGCACCGAATCTACAAACGGTATCCACGACCTGTCGACGATAACGTTTTCGTGGCTTTCTGTGCCATCGATGCGTACGGGCATGGTCCAAGGATCTTCATTTCCGTAAATGGTCTAGAGTCCAGCCGATTCAATGGTGTCGGGAGAGATTCACGCTCGACGTCGTACCGGGGACAGAGAAATAACATGTATTCAACCGTTTCTGAAGTTCCGCAATAGTCGCACATGGGGCGTATATTCCCCATTCCGATGTGGAACGAGTATACCTTTGTAAATGCCACCCCGAGGCAGAGGCGGCGCAGCACTGCCGCTTCAGAGCGGGAAACTTTTGATGGTACTTGTAGCTTTAGGGATGTGTCAAGTGTATTATTAAACAGTTTTATTATTATTCATTGTGTGCGTAGTATTCATTGTGTATAATGCGCATATAGTGCACACATTGTAGGCAGGTGTACATTATGCACTTTGTGGCGTAGTATTGGACTGTACTGCGCACAAGCACACAATGTGCTGCTATAGTGTGCAGATGACTAAGACACATGGTGTGCCCCAATTTTGTGAATTTGGCCCATTGTTATTAAAGCGAAATCCTTATTTGTCTATGTTGGCGGTGCCCTTATTGGCGTGCACTTGGCGGTTACCTTGGCGAAACGGGGCAGTGAAGAAAAATGGCCGGCGCCGCAAAAGAATGTTCTAATTGACGTCACATTTCTCAGGGAGGTTCCTGAAGACAAAGTAACTTAGTGGCTTTGAAAAGAAAATTTGGTACATTTCGGTCTGGGTGGCAATTGAACCCAAGCCTCACTCTCGGGTGCGAGACGAGCACGCTTCCCTGAAGCCACGGCTACTTTTTATTATTATTATTATTTATTGTTGAATCCACGGCTGCTCCACGGTTCTAGCTTACTAAACGCGTGCCTAATGCGTGCGTGATTGCACACGTCACGTCGCAGCCATATTGCTGACTAAAGGTGTGGTCTAGTGCTTACACTGACACGCTGCACTTTAGGTACTACGTTAAGTGTTCATATGTGGCGTTCAGTATATCTATAGGTCACCATAGTGGCACACATGTACTTCCCATTGCGGCTCGTTATGTCTTGCAAGAAGTCTAACCCCAATTGTATAACTTGATGTAGTAGCAAATGTGCAGCAGGCTTTCGCCTTCTTGTGTTACAAGAGTGTAACAACTGCCGAACATTTTCTGGGAAGTTAAATCGAATCAATCAGTCAATCAATGTCTCGTTGCTTATCCACGCAGAGGCATCATTTCTGGGCGACGGCTTCGTGTCGCTAGAGCTGGAGGATGCTCGCGAGAGCACCGACCTGAGTCTACGCTTCCGCACGGCGAGGCCCGACGGGCTGCTGCTGCTCGCCGCTGGGCCCGACGACTACTGCCTGCTCCAGCTGGCCGGGGGTCGGCTGCGGCTGCGGCTCGAGCTGGGCGCCGGGGAGCCCGCGCTGCTCGAGAGCCCCGCGGGCGTGCGGCTGGACGACGGCGCTTGGCACTCGCTGCAACTGCGCCGGAGGGGCGCGCTGGCGCTGCTCCTCCTGGACGGCGTGCACGAGGCACGTGCCCAGCTGCCGTCGCGGTTCATCCAGCTGGATATCAAGTGGGGGCTGTTCGCCGGTGGCCTGGGAGACTTCCAGGACCTCTTCCTCGGACACCTGCAGTCATTCCGAGGGTCGGTGACGCTGCTAGCACGCACTCTATGGTTGGGAGTTGGCATATAGTTAGTACGGGTTCATCTTGGAAGAAATGACACGAAAGAAGACACTGAAGATTAGATGACGGAAGGACAGGATAGGTGCCACTAACTCGGGGCTTAGCCAGATGGGAGGGAGAAGGGGAGAGAGAGGAGGAGGCGAACTGGCGCCTCGGATCTGTTTGTGCCCCGGTGGCCGCGGTGGCGGGTGCCGACGCGAAGCGGCGGTCAGGTAGACTGCTCCCTCCCTGATAGTGAGATAATATTTGGATCATCAAAACAGTGATGCGTTTATTTAGGAATAGCCGAAGGACGGGAAAAGGCAGACCACTGTGGCTGCTGTTAAGGGATCAATGCTGTTCCTAAATAAACGCATCACTGTTTTGATGATCCAAATATAATCTCACTATCAGGGAGGAAGCAGTCTACCTCACTGGAGCAGTATATTTTTTTTATTTGGGTGTTGCAACGCTGCGCTCCGCAACACCCCAACGACCGCCGCTTCGCGTCGGCGCCCGGCACCGCGGCTTCCGCCGCAGCACCGGGGCACAAACAGATCCGAGGCGCCGCCATGGTTCACGTTCTCCCGTGCGACGGCACCACAGTCCAAGAGGCCCAGCTGCCCTGGAAAATGAATTGCGCAACCGGGCGCGTGCACCCTTCCTCCTCATCCTCTCCCCGATATTTGTGTGTACCAGGATAACTGGTTAACATGACGTGCGACAACAACCCTTCCCCCCCTCTCTTCCCCGGTAAAAAGCGAGCAAATTCGAAAAGAAATCCTGGCTACGCCACTGCCACTAATGACTTTATTCCCTGAAGGCCTTCAGAAAATACTGTTTTACAGGCAGCTTTCCTGTCATCTAGCCTTATGTGTCATTTTCTTTCCTGCCATTTTTTCAAGAATGTAGTCGTTGTCAAAACTTACGATGCCACTAGGCTCGTCATCAAACCTATCATTGGACCGTGCAAGTTAGCCTTTTTATAATGCTCTCTTTAGCTGAAATCGGATACAGGCTGTACACGTTGCAAGTTTCTCCACGCAAGCAGCGTTATGTGGTTGTTTAAGAGAGAGAGTCTGGTAAGAGACGGCGCGAGTGGTGTAAGCTCGTGAGAGCCGGGCATATGCCGCACACAAAGACTTCGCTAGCCGCTGTGTAGAACATTTGTTGCTCCAAAGCCGCGGACTTTAAAGTATTTTAGCACGGCATTACACTTCCTCCACATACAACCACCCTTTATTTTCTGCTGCTCTAAAATATGGTTCCTCCATGCCGCACTGTCGTCCTCACACCTGGTACCATCCTATGTTCGGCGCGGAAACCGCAGCATTCGCACTTCTGCCATCTCTAAACTATCCACGTAACCGCTGCACATCGGCGGCGCTGCCGTCTTCTCAAAAGTGTTACCGCTCTGCTGCTTAGGTTCTACCGTTATACCCGTAGCGATGACAGCAGAACGGTAACGCCATGCTAAAATACCTTATTGACCACATGAATGCTCTTCACCTATATGGGCTTCGGAACGTCACGCGCGTTCATGAGAGCTTCCGGAGGATGCTGACGATAATACCTCTCGCTGAGCGGCTTCTAAACGTTTGACAAAGACTGCACTTGAAATGTATGTGGACTTGCTCCAATATAACGTATCTCAGATGTTCGTGTACATGCGCATGAGGTATACGGTTTGTATGCGTTTGGTCTCGGTGAGCTTTTGCCAGCTTTGTGCGTGCAAACCTATAGGATTTTCCTGCCATTCTTTGCAGCATTTATTATTCTACAACAAAGAGAAGAGTATCCGGTGTTGTTCAGAAACACGCCATCGTCCTCTCTGTTTCTTTCCGCACGTGTTACCGCACGGCATATTAGGCGGATTCATTAAAATATTCGTCCTTATTCCGCTGGTTTGTATTGTTATTTTTGCGGGCAATGTAATCTGGTTTGCTACCCAACACCGAAAAATAAGAGGGGGGGGGGGGGTGTAAAGATGAAAAAGTTGAGAAAGAGGGCAGGAAAATTACGCCATTGTGCGGTCATATTCGTTCTCTAAAGTTTTTTTTTTTTTTTTTTTTGAAGAATTAGACTGCTTCATCGTGCCTACTGTGTAGATGTCTGTCAAGTCCAGGGGCCTAGAACTCTTCATTAATGAAATGGACGGCTGCCGAGCTCATCGTACGCAGACGAAAGCGACCGTCTCTGTTCGTAAAACAGGGGGCAGTCACATATGAAATGTTCAGTTGTTTCTACTGGAACCCCGTAATTCATGAGCAGTGCTGCTAGCCACTCGAATTCCCAACGCATGGGCGTTTATTAACTCCATACGAAGCTGCAAACGGCGCAGAAACATTGAGCTCCGTTGTAGGCCTGTGGGAATGGCGGCGATGTACGCAATGGTCAGACAATGTAAACGTAAATTCGCGAAGTCATTTGGCTCCACTTTGTCAAAAGCACATCTGGGCCAAGTTGCGTAGCCCTCATGAGTCATCTTTTCAAAGGGGGATAAGTCGAGCACAACGGTGAGCAGAACGGGCGATTGTCTCTGCGTGGTCATTATCTCAACTCGGAATGGATCTCGTATAGATTAAAAAAGGTAAGCCATGACTTTCCTTCGATTGCACAGTGAAGAATAAGTCTGATTTTTTAACAGGTTGTTCATGGGATATACGACATTAATAAGCAAGAAGACATTGTGTAGGCCTGCCTCGGAGTAACTGACTATGCTCCATGATTCTTTAGACAAGGAAAAATCTTTTTAGTGTGCAAAACGTAGGAGGAAGGAAGAAGGCGACAGGCCTAAAATGTGTTTCACCAACCACCCCAAGCAGCTACCCTTATGCTTTATGAATTTGCAAACTCCTGAGCTACTAATGCGTAGAATTTACGAAGTAAATCAAGTGCCGGCGGCTGTCACTGTGGCCGCGCCAGATAGATTAAACTTGATCACGACCGATTTCCGGGCTACTGCGTCTGTTCATGTGCTGGGGAAACCGATCCATTAGTCAAGGCATGGAAGCGTCCACCGTGCTTCGCGTGTAGAAGTTGCAGCGTGACTTGCTTCACGGTGAATGAAAGAGAATTATTTTGGCAAATTGGGGCTCTCTGGGCAAAAGATGTTCCTATCGTCAAAGCTTAAAGCCCAGACCACACGTACGCCTGCGGAAGCGCGCTAGTTCGCGTCTAGCTCGCCTTGCGCCTGCCGCGTCTAGCGAGGAATGGCGGTTTGCATCCACAAATACGCGCGACAGCGCGCGCTCACTGGCCTGGCTCGTTGACGCCTTGGCGGACGCCACTTCGTACTTTGTTATTGACAGCGTTTCAAGATGCTTCGATATCTATAAATATAACTGTTATATTTTTAGAGCTGGTATATCAGCACAAAAAGTGAAGAAGAAGCACTTTCTTGCATGGTATAAATCTGCTTCACTGAGAGTTGAATGTAGCGCGCCATCGCCGCGTAGCCAGGCGCCGACGCGAGGCAGTCCAAGCGCGCAATAACAGAAAGGAGCTGTTCACCAAGCCTTGCCGCACCGCCTGCGCATGCGTGGGCGCGCGGACGCGAGCTTTCGCGCTTCCACAA